>NC_133104.1:41988224-42294022 GCF_022965805.1 Primulina eburnea | reverse complement strand
AAAGTGGGTGTAGAATCAACGGCCGCCGTTCCTTTTGATCAGCTTCTTCATGTTGTTCAAACTGCCGCTGAGACTGGTGCCCAGGTTTGATAGCTTTCTCCCTTCTTGTGCAATGAATGGTGATTGTATTTGTAGGATTCATGTATTTTGCTTTAGGAAAAAATACGAAGCCAGTATATTAAATGATTTTCAAATATGACATCTATTTTAGAAAGCAATTCAAATTATTATGTGTAAGAAACTATTAAATTGTACGTGATGATATCTACATTTGTTTGAATGCGTTCTATTAATCTTTGAATGCCATAACCTTCGTTTCGTCGCAGGTCGTAATGGATGCTGTGAATAAGCCTCGAAATATCACCTACAAGGGACTCACTGATCTGGTGACCGAGTAAGCTCTATCCTGTTGACCCGATAAAGATGTCTCAATTAATCCTCGTGCTTTGTTATCTGACAGTTTTGGGATCATGACGTGGAGGGATATTTTGGGCCTGTTATATTTATAAATTATTAATAACTCTTGAATGACTGGTGGAAAAAAAAAGTAAGTTGAAGTGAAGATTCTTACCGGCTATTTGAGATGGCTTGGTAATTTTGTTGTCCTTTAATTTGTGTCTTGTTTGGGATTTGTTTCAGTAAAACATTATCTTGACTTTGCCCAATGATATATTCTCATTCATACTTTTATCATTTTCTTCCCCTTTTCAGTTGTAACATGTCTAACTGTTGTGAAACTAGATATCGACTGCTTAATATTTAAAGGTTAACAGTTTGCCCGTGCTTGCTCTCATAATATTAGTTCACTCCAATGCTTCTTTATTTTGTTATTATTGTTTAAATACTCTGCAGTACCGATAAAATGAGTGAGGCTGCTATTCTAGATGTGGTGCGAAAAAACTTCCAAGATCACTTAATTCTCGGGGAAGAGGGAGGTCTCATTGGGGATTCATCTTCTGATTATCTTTGGTGCATTGATCCCTTAGGTATGGGTGGTTTAACCATTAATCTTGTCTGGAACAACTCTCTCTCCTGTGTTTACCAAGTTCCGCGGTTCTAGAGGAACTTGAATTTATTTCCATGTCTAGCTCTTCAAAACTATTAAAGTGGTGATATTGATACTGCAAATTATGGAGACTTTCAAAAATTAATCGGTGTTTCTTGAGTAGCCAATGTTTTTAAAATTAAGCTGCCGAGTATAGTGAATTGCTTGATGACTAAAACTCAACAAAAAGTGGGGATACTTATATGCCACCCAGAAGCATCAACCATGTATCTGATGTTGTGAGCAAACTTATTGAACGAGGAAAATTAGGTTGAAATATGATGGTGGTGTTGTGATTGTGTTTGACCTAGAAGTGCTAGTGGCTGTGATGTTTTTTCATGAAGGCCGATGAGAAATGCCTTTAGACCCTTAGGTACTGGTCATTTGTTCACTGTTTTTGTTGAGATGTATGCCTGTGGTTATTGTGGTCTTCTGTTTGCTAACTTACTTTTAACGGTGAAAAATATTAGTGACCTCTTCTTCTTTCTTGTGTAGATGGGACCACAAATTTTGCTCATGGCTATCCTAGCTTTGCCGTCTCTGTGGGTGTCTTGTTCAAAGGAAGACCCGCTGCCGCTACAGTGGTATCTGATGCTCATGGTTAATTTTTTTTTTTCAAATTACATAGATTTTAATGAGAAGACAGATGTCATGGGTTGTAAAACAATTAGCTACTGAGAGCGTCATGCTCATAAAGACTTTCACCTGATCCATAGACACATTTGCATGTACCATGAGTTACAACAAGAAATTGATGTGTCGTCTCATTTTTTGTAATTAAGAGATTGTTAGTTGAAAGTAAACATCACAGATATTTTTGCATTAAAATATGATGAATTATCGAACTTTAGTGAATACTTATCCTTATTGTATTGAATAGTAAAGAAACATGGAAGAAATCAGAAAGGACAGGGGAGCATAATTGAAAGCACTGGTTATATAGTTGAATTTACTGACATAGCAGGTGTAGGGGTGTAAAATAACATTATGTCCTAAGTCATGTCACGTCGTCGCACAACAGAACTGGAACGGAACTCGGACTTAAGAATTTGTGTTCCTCTGCATGATGTGTTGGCGCCCGAGTTTATAGCCAGCTGTTCTATTTAAACAATTATGTATATTGTCGTATAGCAGCTAGCACTAAGTTCCTACCACTGTAAAATACAGTTTGGAGTTTAAAGTTAACAAACCGAATGATGGAAACAATAACATGTAGACACTATATCCCTTGTCTAGCACGAGTATAAAGAATTTTCCTTAAACAACAACCGATATTGTTGCTTAAAAATTCTATGGTGCATAGTAATTTGATAATGTAAGTTGTAATTTTTTTGTATCTGCATTCCTGACTCGATTTGAGTGTTTTTGAGGTCGTGAGTAACAAGGTTGTGTCTTTTCCATGACCATAATGTTTTCAGTGTTGTACTTATAGGTAGAGTTTGTCGGTGGACCTAAATGTTGGAATACTCGGACTTTTTCTGCTGCTGCAGGTAAGTCTTAGATTCTTAAATATTTTAAGACACACAAGAACTTATGACATACATTCATATAACATCAGTCATGAAATTCCAGGTAAAGGTGCATTCTGCAACGGTGACAAAATTTACGCAAGTCAAACGGATAAGGTGAGTCATCACACAGTAGGAACAAATGTCTTAATTCACTGAATATTTTTCCTCTTTTGGGTAAGGGAACACAATTTTGCTAGTGAGTGCTGATGTTTGATTTGTTTAGAGCTAACACTCATGTCAAGTAGAATGTTGTGCCACTCAATAGTCAATGAATAAGGAATGATTCAAATGAGAGCTTACCGGTGGATATGAGCTATTTATTATTATTAATTTTTCGACAGCATGTCAATTATGTAATACAGTTATGATGGTTTCCCCATCCTGGTAGCTATCCGTGCATACCAAAAGTTGTTATTGGGAGACAATTTTGAATTGCTTTATAGGCCACATGACCTTCTTAAACATTTTTTCATCTTTGGTTGGGTGAAATGGATTTTCTTTTCATTCTCTGAAAATCCTTTAACTTATACAAGGTCGAACAAGCGCTTCTTGTTACTGGGTTCGGATATGAACACGACGATGCCTGGGCAACCAATATAGAGTTATTCAAGGAATTCACCGATATTAGTCGGGTAAAACCATTCTTTTTTTAGTTTTTCATGGAATTTAAACCGTTAAGTTTTGTGTTATAATTGGTCAAAACTTTTATCCAATAGAGATTTCTTTGGCGAAGCTCCTGAATTACCTTACCATTTCATTTTTTAATTCGATATGTAGGGTGTGAGAAGGCTTGGCGCAGCATCAGTTGACATGTGTCATGTAGCTCTGGGGATTGTTGAAGCCTATTGGGAGTATCGGCTTAAACCATGGGATATGGCTGCTGGTGTTCTGGTAATATTTCACTCATTCAAACATATTCAATTCCATATGTTTTTCACTTAGGTAATCATCTGTTTGGTGTCTTTGGCTCATGGTTTGGTGTGTGAGTATGTTGAGACATGTTTATAGGAGGGGCCTTTTGTATGAGCAGCATCCCTCTGCTTGCTCAACAGAAATGGTGTTCTTGTGCGGGAGAATTAAGTAAAAGTATATCTTTGTGTTTTTTTTGTGATGTATTTGATAGAAGCAATTGATAAACCCTTGTATGATCAATGATACACAGTTAATTTGGATATCCTTTTACATTCTTATTTTCTTACATTCCGTTCACAAGATATTTCAGTTACTGTGATTTTTTTTATCTATTTGATGCATTTTTGAGCAGATAGTTGAAGAGGCTGGGGGGACAGTTTCTTGCATGGATGGGTGCAATTTTTCCGTTTTTGATAGATCTGTCTTGGTATCCAATGGAATCCTTCATGCTAAGGTCGCATCATTATTCTTTGTGATTTTGTTCACCCTTGTAAAATGAACAAATGGATATAATATGTTTTTGACATTCCATCAACTTGAAATGGAATGCAGCTTCTTGAGAGAATTGGTCCAGCAACAGAGAAATTGAAGATCAAAGGCATTGATTTTTCACTCTGGTACAAGCCTGAAAATTACTGCACACAACTCTGAGAGCTACGTTCTCTTTTCATGTTCCAACAAGAGAGATACACTTCAGGTCAACATCACTATTATTTATTCTTTTGGTTTGTTGCTATTTGATTTTTATTTTGCTAGTAGAAACATCAGCCATTGTCTACTTTATCCTACCTACTCCGATGTACTACGATTAACTGACGCAGAGATAAACTCTCTTTGTTAACATTATGAACACTTGCATTTTGAGGTTGTATTATTAATGTCCAATTTTAGTATTCCTACTGTCATGACTATCTTTTATATTGACATAGTTATAAATGGAAACATACGGTCGGAGCAATCACTTTGGGCGCCATCTATGCATAGTTGCTATTAAATTCCAACACTTGATAGGTTGGTTGCTGCACTTTTAACTCTCCTGTTCCAATAAATGAACACCTACGGTAAAACTGGGTGACTCTAGAAGTTCTCTTCAATACAGACGAAAGGGGATCAAATTCATTGGACTTTAAGAGGCATCAAACTAATAACTTCAATTTTCCATAGGTTTGGTTCCGTGTTTCCCTTTTACTTTTGGAGGATGGAACAGGTGGAGTAGGATTCAGGAGAACACATATAAGTTATTTTTGATACTGTAACTTCATGTATGAAAGTATGGAACATGTGTTATTCAAAAGTTATTTATAAGTACTGATGTTCCTGAATTCATGTCTTTGGCTGGATGCTAACTCCTTTCATTAATAGCCCTCTCTTCCATTGTTCTCCTTCGTATTCATATAGAGAAAATTCCATTTCCCCCACCTTCTCGGCAGAGGCTTTAATTTCTCCTGCTGGGATTTGTATCCATCTTCCTCTTGGCTTTTCCATCAGATTTTCTGTGTGTTCTTGTGTGCTTCGATCTGGTAAAGTGAGTCTAAGATTCACAGGAACTTCCCATCCATAAACAGGTTAATTTAACTTCCCAATGAAAATAATTTCGTATGTAATTCCGGGTGAAAGGCTAGCAATCTGAAATCTTCCATGTACCTCTAGCCAGCAGACAGTAAGCAGTTCGGCAGCCGCAATAGTCACATTACTGTAAAAATATAAGTAGTATTAGACGTCCGATTTTATATTGCACCCATCCTCGTGTAGTAACGACTTAAAGTAAAACCTTTACAAGTTGTTCAAGTAGATATGAACACGTGGTGTTCTAAATAATACTACAAGTGATTTTGCCTTGTAGAAACCCTAGTCGAATGTCTGTTATGCACTTCTGAACAGGGGTGATTACCCATATTGCTGCTATTCTGAGATGGCAATGGCTAACTATTTTGATATTCGTCAAATATTTGATATATAGACTGCCATTTTTCTTTTGCAGAAGTTTCATTCATCATTCTTTCCTGAAGAAAACGACCTTCATGACGTTGTTCACTTGTCAACCCACTAATGTTGTGATTACCTGGACTCTTGGACCAAAGGCCAGTTCCAGAAGCGACTATCTTCTGCCCACGTTATTGAGAGATCTTGAGCAAACAACATGAAGCAGTTGTTGTTAGTCTCCTTGTCGACCCAGTATTTCTGCGAACAACAGAAATGCTGTGTAAGAACTAGAAAAAAAAAGGCTACTCACTGTTCTTACTGCTACAAATTTTTATTTTCCGTTGCTGACATTCATGGTTGGTTACTTAATGTTGCAATTAAAAATGCATGCGGTTTTATTTTCCCAGAAGCATGGTGCAGGCACTTCTACTCGTTAGTCCTGCTCATAATCTTGATACGGTGTTGTGACAATGATACTAAAATTATACCATATTTTCATATTTCTTTCTTGAATTTTTTTTTCTGATTTAATGGGCATGTATGCATGCTTGTTTTGTATACAAATATTAATCGAAATTGATCACATATATTAGACAGAAATGGTTCACTTGCCTTCCTGTTTTGATTCAAGGATATGCCTGCATAAAGCTGATCGTGCAGCTGCTGCACGTTTGTTGTTTATTTTTCAATTGGTGAGTCGGCTTCTTTCAATATACCTTCCCAGTTATGAGGCAGTGGCACTTGTGTTGTAGCAGAGCTAGTAGCTTTAGCATCAATGTTATATGTGATAGGTGAGTTTGTTGTTTCTGTTTCTTTATTTGGGTCTGAAGCCTCATCTTTGTCTTGTGATGACCCTGCCCCCATATTGCCAAAGATGACGAATCCACCCCCTTAAATGTTTCTATTACCAGAAATCCCGTTTTATAGTCGTTGACGTGTACTGTGTACATAGATGTGAAAAATACTTGCGGTTGAGATTGATGAAAAATAGGTGCCAATCGCACTGATAAAAGCTTTCAAGCGTCATCTTCCACTCATCTCCACCCTGTTCGACGCAACTGTCTGCGGATGAAAAGCAAATATCTATGATACTGATTTTGGAATCTGATGCATGGACGGACAGATGTGGGATTTTGTCGGGTTTCCATAAGGTGACGATCGACCTTAAGTTTACAATTAGGAGGCACTTCAGCATATCTGTTGTAAATCCACTACAGTCACAGTGCATTGACGTTTGTCATCTATTTCACGGTAATTTCAATCCCCTCCTCAGTCACAACAGTCGTAGGATGCTGAGTATTATTTCTTACTTATATTTGAAGAGTGCGTATTAAGTAGTCTCTCACGTACTCGTTGGCCTTGGGAGCTGCAGGTATATTCCAGTATCGGTGATCTCTACCCCAAAACAATAGTAATGAAGATGGAAGGAATATGGTTTCTGTCTTCAATGGGAAAAAGGAAAGACGAAAGAACGAAGGAAATGACTTTGGAATATGAAAAAGAAAGGCTGCAGCAATCATCCATTGCAATCAAATATTATATTTCAAAACAATCAAATATTAGCTCATTAATTTTACATAATTAAAAAAATAAATTGATTGATGAATCAAGGAACTAGCGTTTATCACATGATAATATAGATTCTGAAGCATAAAGCCAAAATTGGGTGCTTGACAAACTAATGTCATCTAGCTTCTGAATTCCTATCAAGAGATTCCAGTGATCCCCCCACCCCTAAATAATATTCCATTTCACTCTCACAGGCTTTCTCTTCGTCCGGTCCTCTTCTGCTTGCTTGCTTGCTTCATTGATACTTAAGATTCTTTAGAAGACACAAGAAAAAACTACTTCATTCGCCCCTTTAAATCCCACAAAAGAATTCAATATTGCATTAATAAAGAGGATTTTATCTTATATTTTTTACTATCCAAGCACGAGCTTTAGAGTAACAAACCTTTAGGTAATCTGAAACGAAAGAAGTAAAGATCATGAAGCAATGATCTATAGTTGGCAGTGGGAAAATAATCAATGAACTCCATCTTGTGCAAACAGTAAAATTATCTGATCAACAAAAGCAGACAAAGTTTTTAATGCTTTACCAAAACACAAACGCATATTACTATTCAAAAATGGCAAGCAATTCAATTCCAAGAATGCTACATATGTTGATCTGTTTGTGCTGCAAATATGTCTTTTATGGATTTGGGTCTCTACATCGGAAGGTTTCTAACCCATTTTTGCTTGTCCAAGCTGTATTTCCATTTCCATTCGCCATAGGTAATTTTCAATCTGACCTCTGGAAGGAGACAGATAGTGAATCAAATGACCATGCAATTCAAGAGACAAGCAATATTCTCTCGAATCAAAACAAAACATGACATATCATTACAAAACCTTTTTGGCTGATGATGATTTTCTTCCCCTAATCAGGACCACGATTGTAAAGAATCTAAGCCACAAACAAACAGATAGATCCGGTACCAGCATTTGCATGAAGTTAGACTTCAACTTTCTATTTTCACAAAGTTCATGAACTATAGGAAGGGAAAATGGTGTCTTACAAAATTGCGGGAGGCTCATTAACTGGTCCGCCCCTACCATCGCTCCTCCTGTGCAACGCTGAACAACAGGTGACACTTATCTCTGGACAAGATGCTTTGATCGATATTATTTGCAATAGATGAGCTCTGGACAAAAAAAAAAAAAAAAAAAGATCATCTTTACAACCAATTATCGCTTGGGTGACATTTGGGTGATAATAAGTTACTTTCACTAGCCAGTATACAACAAAAATAGTTAAACACACTTGACTCAAGAGAGTCTCCGAAGGCAACCTCGACAAATCAGCATTACCTACATTTCCTGGTGCATAGATAATATTTTGCTTTGATGCATGCAACCATTCCAATCATTTATCGCATATTCAAGTCAGCAGGTTAATGAACAATTGAAATTTGAAAAATGATTGATAAATATATGTACCTAATAATATTTTTAATCAATTTCCATGTACCATATCTGTCCCTGTTTCTGTCATCCAATTTCCGTTGAGCATATTTAAAAATCCACACACACTTTATAGGTAAGATTGTAAAAATATATATTATTTATTCACATTTAGCATAGGTTATTGTTAAATAACACTCTTTTGTTTCTGTGAAACCCATTTTTTAAATATTATATTATACACACACTCTGACCACCCTCATACCAGTACAAGGTTATATTGCTAAGTTCACTTATTGATAGATGAGATGGAGCAACATTTTAGCAGAAATCTTTACATTATGTATTACTATTATGCACTGAGTTGGTTAATTTAAATCTAATTCACTCTATCTTTTTATTGTTTATATTATTTGTTTTATTTATTGGAAGAAACCAAAAAAAAAAAACCCACAGAACGAGATATATAGATACATACATGTTAATGAATTAAATTGGAAACAGTACAGGGAACTCATATTATGAGGGATCATTCCATATTGAAGAGGCCTCATTCAGTCGTTTTAGTTTCATCAGTTTTCAGGATCAGTCAAGTCCACGGGGCTATCCAAATCTTCCATTCTTGCAGATACAAATGACTCTTCGGTATCCACTGTTGACAGGGAAGAAGGAGAGTCCTCTGAATCTGAGACCACCTCGTCCTCCAATACTATGTGCTCCTCTTCATCAATTTCTGATATATCCGATCCCGAAGCTACCATCAGAAGCTTGTTTATTGCGACTTTTGCAGTTTCCACAAACCATTCATCCTCTGGAAGGCAACTGAGAAGAAAAAGAGTCAATAACAAAATTCACTAAAGTTAGGCATGTAAATGAGACGGGTAATAATTGCCTTTGGGGATCAATTCCTCTGGCAGAGAATGCCTTCACTGCACGAGCAATTATGTCTGAGGCTATTTTATGCACGTGCCTAGATGGATACCCCGCAAAACGTGCTATTTCAACAGTGAAGTGCATATCAAGTATTAACTGCAATGCACAAGCACAGAGAAATCACTTGCCGTGGAGAAGGAAAATATTGAAAGGAAAAAGAACGAAATGTTACAAATACCTGCTGCAGCCCAACTGGCCGAAGAGGAGGAGCTGAATCGTGCTCTAGAACACCCCAAAACTCCTGCTCATCTGACAACCACATCACCACTGTCTCTGTCAACCTTGCCAGCAGAACCTTCTGTATCTTCTCTCTTCCTAGCAAAACATCTCCAGCAACAGCTGCTAGTTGTTGCAACTTCCCAAATAATGCCTGTACAATGATTATTACTAAATTGAAATTAAGATATGTAAATTCCTCTTTGACACAAAGGAAAACATTGCAGGCAAGGGGGAAAGGGTTGGAGCAAAAAACAAAAACCTGGAATGGCAATGAAGGGAGCGGATCAGGGTTCCGAGTCAAATCTCTCTCTTTGCCACATATATAAATTTGTGCATCTAATCGGGTTTCTCCATCCCTAGAATAAATGAAACTTAAAACATATTGTCGACAGAAATGATCCCTGAGTTTATCCAGAGAATGCTGAAGTTGACGCCTCCATTCCTTAGGATCAACAGCATTACTTACAGAAGATAATATATTATCAGCTACTCCACCTCCTGTTTCCTTGCTCTCAGTTAACACATTCCAAATTCGTGAAACTACCATTGGCAACAATTCTTCAGCAATAGTAAACGCAGTACCCAACAAAGCAAGTTGTTGTGAATCTGTTTCAGCTTTCAAAGGTATATGCTCCTTTAGCTCCATAAGATGATCATCTTCAGATGGGCCAGTTAAGGCTTTTATCAAAAGGTCAATATACTTATCAAAAAGCTGTGAAATCCTTGCCAATATGTTTCCTCCAAAATGCTGGATCACTAAACCGGTTAGCTGCTCAACCATCTCCTGCAGAAGGTTAAATATCGATGAGAATCGAAATATTTTTAAACAAAGTTTCCAGTGATTTTCACACTTGTTCAATTATTGTAATAAATAATGTATCTGGTCATGATAAATGCAATTGCCATCTTTTCCGTCATCATCTAATGTTTAATTAAATAACAACTTAACAAACTAATATGTAAACTTTGAAATCAATCATTTGTGCTCATGCCACGCAATCAACTGACCTTGACAACGAAAATAAATCTCATTCCACAGTCAACAACCATAGTATCCGATGAAGTTGAAAACGTAGAAAGTGGAGACGCGAAGCGAGGTGATAAAGGCATAGTTTCATCCCCTCCAACCAAATCAAGAACCACTCTTCTAGCTCGTCGAAAATTTAATTCCAAGACCTCTTCAACGTATGGCTGCAAAAGCACCAAAAGTAACTTCGACAATTTGAGTCCCTGTGATTCCAAGGCAGAGCAATGGTTAAGACTAGCCTGAACGCATACACTAGCTGCACGTAAAGCAGAAGCTGTCTCAGAAGATGGTGCATTTTCCTTGACCAATCGGACTAAAGATTCTATTTCCCATTCAGCCCATTGAACAATTTTATTACTGTAAACAGGATTGTCCCCAAACATCAAACCAGATTCTTTAGTTGCCAATGAAATCATTGAGAAGACAAGGTTAGACAATGTCGCAGAATACGTTTCAGGGTAGCAAGGACATAGAGCAAGAAAATCTTCAATACTTCTCTGGAGGCGGGATCCATAAGATTTCAAAAATATCTGATGTGCTAAGGTACCTTTCCCAAGCTTTAAAAGACCAGATAAAACCTTTTTCATTTCTAAAACACCGACAGAAGGTTGTTTGCTAATCTCGATAAGTTGCATCTCAAGCATTTCTTTCCTTTTCAACAACGCAGACTTGAATGAGGAGCATTCATCAGCTGAATTGTCTCCTAACACTTTCAGCTCTGAATTAGTTCGCTCTCCACCATCAATTGCGTCGATTGCTTCATCTATCTTATGCTCGGCCAAAAGCACATCAATGAGCTCCAACAGTTGGATTCTTTGATCCTCCACTTCAGTTGAGATTATATAATCAATTTCAGAAGGTTGATGGCTTTCTGGAGCTTCCTGCATATCACCACTAACTCGGGACCATTCTTCCAATTCTTGACACACACCACTCAATAGATCCTGCAAAAGAATCCCCTGGGCAGAAATATGGGTTTGAAGCTCATTTAACTCGTGCTTTGTTTCAACTACTTCATCAGATAACCTACAATCACCATTAAAAAGCTCACGTCAATCCTGTATTAGGTAATCATGAAAAATGATGAACCACTGCAAATAGATCGACATAAAACTGTCTCAGCCAGTTCGTTATTAAAGTCAGCACAACAATTTGGATTACCTAACTTGGCATAATGGCTAAGTTTAGGGAATAAATTAAATCATAATCACATGAATAGTATCAGAATAAAATCTTTTAGAAAATCATTTGATAAGAACACCTCCAGAGAACTCAATGCCGAATTGAATTCTCATATTTCAGTTGTAAATTGATCCTTACTCCTTTCTACCAATCTAATTGCCATGTACCCATGTATTCTTCTTTTTTGCACTGTATGTGCAAATAAAGAATATAAACATTGATCAGAGTTAGATGTGATGGAAAACAGTATACAGTGTGCAGCCAAATTTGTAGCTATATGATAGGTCTTCACATAAAAACAGGGGAATGCCTCACCTTAAAAACGCCAAATACTTTGTGCGTGTATCACCACACAAGTTTTCAACTGCATCTTTGAGATCCAGAAGCTCAAAACATATCTTCCTGATTCCCTAAAGAAATAAATTTATGAGCTATTATTGGAAACAACAAGAGAAGAATAATGATAAAGTACAATCAACAGAACACCCACAAAAAAATAAAGCCAGGAATTAAATAAGGCATATGTCACCAAGGCAAGGCCTGAAGAGAAAATACGTTAAGAACAGAGAAAGGTCAATATTAGTATCTCAAATCAAGGAAACACCAGAGACACAACATTCTCAGTTTGCACAGGTAAATGCCGAAGAAAAAGCATATTTAGCTGTGATTACCACCCCGTATTAATCTAACATAGCATGTCATACAGTGGATCAAAGGGACATCCTGGAATTAGTCAACTATTCAGCGTTTCCATTTAGTTGGGTAACTGGAATTGAGGAATTTTCAAAGTTGAAAGCAATTTCTCCCGTACGTGTCCCCTATATACGAGTAAAAGCGACACCTTTTTGTCCCTAAAATCCATATTTTTCCAGCGACAAGTAAATTCATTGCCTCACGAGAAATGAGAATCAAAACCAACAACCGTAAATCTGTAACTCATCAAGAAGAGGAGGAGTGTAAAAAGTTTAGCTTGGAATTTTTTTTAAAAAAAAAATCCGTACTTTCTCAGTCTTGGACTGGTAGATGGTGTCGATTTTGGACTGTGAGGTGACGCTTTCCATGGATGGGAAATCATCATCTTCTTCGCTGCTTTCCACCATATTCATTCTCAGATGAGATTCAAAGGAAACCGCAGCTGCTTTTTGTTGATTTTACTTGTGTGTGTATCTTTCAATTAATACTGTCTTAAAAATAGAAAAAACACAAACTAAATTTCTAAAATTCGATAATGACCTTGAAAATATACGCTACATACAATCTTGATTAGTTAATGTATTGATTTTTTTAAGAGCGAGTTTCATGTAAGACCGTCTCACGTATCATAATCTGTGAGACGAGTCAAAAAGTAATAATCTTAGCATTAAAAGTAATACTTTTTCACGAGTGATCCAAATAAGATATCCGTCTCACAAATACGACCCGTGAGACCGTCTCACACAAATTTTTGTCTTTTTTTTTGAATGCATGAACAAAGTAGTTAATTTCTTTATTGAAAAATTATGACATATAAATATAGTCAGAAGTTTATTGTAGTAAGTTAAAAAAATAAAATCTTCTATTTTATTCCTGATCAATAAGTCTTAAATTTTTTTAATGGATGTATATGGTAAAATTTTAAAAACAAAATTAAAAAATAACATGGGTCAACTAAATTTTTGAAAATAACTTAAATTTGAGTGTTTTCAAATATAATTGAGACGATTATTTTTTAAAATTTAAGTGGAAATTATTTTGCTAATTATCCATAAATTTTTATTGTTGGAACAAATATTCATTGTTTTTAGAATCGAACAGTTAGTTCGACCGAGATCGGTAGCAGGTCCAGACCATATCCAAAAACTATTTTATTTTTCAAACTGATCTAACCAATCTCGAACCGGTTGGACTAGTTCACCATTTTTTTTAAATTTTTATTATTTCTTATATTTAAAAAATTTATTTTGTATAACTTGTTTGATTTTTTTAAAATATGTATATAATTATATTTGATATTTTAATTTTATGTAAGTTGTTAAAATTTTAATTATTATTTTTATTTGTATATACGATTAAAATCTATAAAATTTAAAATTATTTATTAAATTATATTATTATTTTATATAATATAACAATGTTTCGATGTACCATGATTATGAAAACGTTACACGGATTGTTAATAAAAAAATATTCCATTAGATTTCTAGTAGAAGTAGAAAAGCATTAGTATGTAGGTGTGGGCCTGTACTGGATTTTATAAGCATTTGGACCTGGTCTCTCAACGGGCCTTGATAGATACAAAACAGTGCCCCAGGTAAGGGATGATGATGGACTGAGTTTGGGTAGAATTCTATATTCTTCTTCATCCTCGTCGAATGTTCAATTTCATCTTATTCTCATAACTATCGGAGAATTGTATATTCGTACTTTACTCAAATATCATATTATCTGAAACCACGAGATAGACATGTGTGGTGGTGATATCTCATAAGAGCCCGGATCATAGATGACTAGGGACATTATATGGATAACCCAAATCAGAGTCTATGCAAGATATTTTCTTCAGCAACCGAGTAGGTGAACACCCGGGATATTTTGTCCCGGGCAATCAAGAGCCCGGACCCTCATACAAAGTCCTCGGGAAACTATTCTACCTTGGCCACCTTGGAAACAAGACCACACTCGAGTGTGTAAGCATGTGATATCTTATCTGTCAGCATTGCTATAAATATCATATATATATATATTTCATTTAGAATTTTGAATTCTCAAGCACTCACATATAATGTTTGTGTTCTACATCTTCAACCTGCTGACTTAAGTATCAGAGTGACCACGTCGAACATCCATCTAGAGACCATTCACAAGTTCTTTGTATTGTTTGCAGGTTTTATCTGAAATCATTATTCTTCCTCATGTTTTCTAAACACAAAACTATCTGTTGTGGTTTGCCTGACGTCAATGTCAGAACTCAGAAGCTAGATATATCATGTATAATCTTCCGTAGCAGAACCCTCATTAGGGATGCAAGGCAATCTCTATTTCGGGCAGAAAATACTGAGCCGAAACTTTAAAAACACACAGAACTAAAATGAAAAATAATTAGCACAAATAATTTGAAAAAGGGTCGATTTAAATCAGAAAGAACAAAATACTAAAACGTTATAGCAGATGTCTGTTAGACAGCTTTAGGCCAAAATAATTCAGAATTCAAATGATTATATTTGATCTTAGATATCCTTAATTTTGTAGTAAATGAACGCTGATTGGTTTCCCTGGAGTGCAGTTTTTGGACAGAGGTTATTTACCACAATCTTCAATCCAACACGCCTGGCCAACGGAGAAGGCTCAACTTTAGGAACACTCATATTTGATATTGAGCTGGTCTGTGGTGCATTGGTTATATAAACCATGCATGTCCATATATATATACACACACCATGTTTACTCCATTTGATATAAGCCCGCAGTTGCTGTACCCCGCGTTTGTAAATTTTCTTAGGCTACATTGTATAATTTGTGTTATGCATCCATCTGCTCCCCTCTTAAATATTCAGCAGATAGCAGCTTGTATGCGCATAGTCGTTGATTTTGAACAACCATCATTATCAGAATTCAGACATTGCCCGCGAGCACAAAAAAGACTTGCTTCATTTGTAGGTATTGAACTTCAATTAGCAGAACCATGCGATTGTAAAGTCCATTGGGTTATAAACATCAGTGGCAGATAATGATGAACTTTTGCCATAAGTCATCCTTCAATCCTCTTGTTGATGCATAACTCCAGCTCAACGCTTATACGAGCAAGCACAGATGCTGCAGCTATCCTTGCACCTGTTGACCAATACAAGTGGCGTTTCCTCCATGACTTCATTTTTGCTTCGCCCCCATCCTAGTTTCCTCCTCCCCCTCACAACTCAAATCGCTCTATCGTTGCCGATTCCTACAATAAAACCCACTTTCAATCTTTTCCCCTTTCCCAGCAATTCAATTTCCTTATTTTCCCCTCTTTTCACCGCGCTTTGCCATCTTTCATCCTCTTCCCTCCCTGCCCCACCATTCAAACACCCCAATCTACCCTCCTCCCACCTCCTTTCCTTCTCCTCCTCGGGCACCGCCACCAATGGCAAAGCCGGTAACCAACTTGGCACATGCCTCGTATTCTCCTTATCACGGTGCCATCTTCCATCACTTTGTTCCCTCAATTTCCCTTGCCCATTAAAATTTTCCCTTGGCGGCAAAGGCTGAGCAAACGGGATTTCATCCGTGTACTTGACAAAATCCATCAAATCCTTAATTGCAGCAGACGCATGCAAGGACTGTGGCCCGACACGCGACGCGCCGGGGAACCCCTGTACAGAGATCAAGTCTTCGAGGGCAACAATGATGTCACGAAGATTCGATTGGGTGCGGCCACGGGTATTGGCGGAGGTGGTAGCTGTCTTAGCTATAGTTTTCAAGTACCTGGCGGCAATGTCTGTGATGACTTCTAAGGCCGTGTGTTGGGCCCCCCTGAAGCCCATCGATTGGCAGATTTGGGCCACCGCCACTCTGAGTAAACCATACGAGAATCCTGATTCCGACGCACTGGGATTGGTTTCGGCAGGTTCCGGCCGTGAATTTCGCATATTTCGATTTGTTTGAGCATTGAGTAGTAAACCCTAGGGGATTCTTATATCAAGGACTCCTGAAGACTCGAACTTGCGACTCTCGGCAATGCGAATGCATCACCGTTGGGCCAGTAGAAGGTTGGGCTAAACAACGATGATATCTACGAATAAATAGTTTCTAAAGTGAAAACTGAAACTAAAGACGATTGAGTTTCCAAATTCTATTTTGGTCTTAAAATATAATGTAATTAATTTTCAAATATTTTAATATGTATATACTATATTTTTCAAAAATAGTATTTTTGTGACATAGTCTTACGAATCTTTATCTGTAAGACCGATCAACCCTACCGATATTCACAACAAAAATTAATATTCTTAGCAAAAGAATTAAGGCAAAAACTTGTGTGACATAGTCTCACGAATCGTATTTTGTGAGGCGGATATCTTATTTATGTCATCCATGAAAAAATATTACTTTTTATGCTAAAATTATTACTTTTTATTGTGAATATCAGTGGGATTTACCCGTCTCACATATAAAGACTCGTGAGACCGTCTCACAAGATACATTTTTCATATTCGAATCAACATGCCTATGATTTTTAGTATTTTAAATATTAAAAAGTTGTCATCTTAATAAACTTGTTCAGACGAAGATGATGGATATTCATTATCTAATTCAATGGGAAATTCATCACATTGACACTCATTTTGAAAAAAAATTGTGTAATATGACACAAGCTTTATTTGGGTTGTATATGTAAATGGAGGAGTCATCTTGAATATTTTGAACCGCGATTTAAATATACCAAATATCATCGCAATAACATTCCTCAAATAAAGCATGACGAAGATGTGATAGCTCTTTAGCATCTTCAAGGTGACAAACTTGGCCTGTGAATTCTAAATCAAAATTACAAGCTGTCAAAATATTTTGAAAAATTACTCTGTGACGATTACAGTAATTGTTATTATCACGCATAAATATCGTCGCTGGAATATGAGTGTCATCAGTAGCTCCAATGCGATCCTGCAACATCCATAACAACAACAACGAGAATAACAATAACAATAATTACAACAAGAAGAAAAACGATAATAATAGAAGAATTTCAATATTTAGTTTTAAGTAAGAGTAGAATCTTGGACTCCATTAAATGAACAGAACTAAAAAGTAAAAAATTCTTATGTTGGATGCAACAAAATCAGAAACCACAATAACAAGAGGAAAGCATGTTCTATTTATAAGTGGAACCAAGGTATGGTTACTCAATTCTGTCTATGACTTAGCAAACAAAAAATTTTGGTTGAGTGATATATTAAAGAGTAGAATGCCAACTATAATCATAAAGACTGAGAGGCAACTTCAACTAAATTATGAAAATCCATCACAAAAACTTTTTATCACTTTAAAGATTAAGGTGGATGATAAATATATATTATCAAAAATTTTAAAAAAAAAATTTATAACGTATCTCAATTCATAAATAGTGGTATTTGAGGTGGATTTACTTTTTGAAATAGCACAATCGATATTATTCCAATTTAATTTTTATAAGAACTCTAGCTACTTTAATATGTGTTTGTTTCGAATGCATCAGTTATAAATATATATACCAATCAAATGTAAGATTTATTTTCTAGGAAGTCAAACAATTAGAATTGATAATTTGATAGTTAGTTCTAACCTTATTAGATATATATCCGATGTCTAAAAACACTAAATTAAATCATATGGCATGGATATATATATATATATATATATATAGTAAATTAATAAAATGTAAAAATTTGATATTTCAAAATACCAATATTTTATTATATATGCGATTAATATTGAGACACGATGCATCTACGTTAAAAGTTATAACTAGTAATTAATACACTTCGGATGCTTAAAAAAGTACTAAAGCTACGCATACAGCACTACAACAATAAATGGCTATTGTGACACTATTTTGTAGACACTTTTAATTAAATGTTGTTACAAATACTTAATAATGACACTTGTAAAAAATTAATAATGTGTAAAATAAAATAACATATTAGATTAGTTATCATGACATTTTTAATTGATGTCATCTTTTATATGGAGGGAAACAATAACTTTTCCCACATCGTAAAAAATCGTTAAAAACTAAAAAATTTCACTATAAATAAGTGTGAGAATATTTGGGTAAGATAAATATTGGAGGAGGGAAAATAATTGTCTCCCTCCATATAAAAAATGACATCAATTAAAAATGTCAGGATAACTTATCTAATATGTTTTTTTATTCTAACATTTATTTTATCTAATTTCCCTCCTCCTATATTTATCCAACCCAAATATTCCCACATTTGTTATTGTCACTATAAATAACATACACGACACTTTTAGTCGTCATTATAAATGATTTTAACTGACATATAAATTTGTCATTATTACTATAATAACAAGGCATCTATAAATGTATTTAAATATGAGTTTTCCTGACATTTAAAATTGTCATTATATGAATTATTAGTAACACGTATGAAGTTGTTATTAACATCTTATAATGACATTAAAAAATGTCAGTAAGTTTAAGACGACATTGGAATAGATGACATTTGTTGGAGGTGTCACTAAAACTTAAATGCCACTAAATATTGAATATGATGACATTTATGAATGTCATCATAAGCATTTTTTCTTGTAGTGCAGATCGAAAAAAGTTGAAAAACTTTTCGAAGTACAGACACACACACCCCACAAATACGCAAAACGAATAAACTTGCAGATAATAGACGCACGGGTACTTCAGTGATTATTCGCGTCGCATATATATATATATATATATATATATATATATATATATACAGTTTTGATATCCTACACACCTACCGTGCATACCTTTGTGAGCACCAATGAGGTGTCACTCACTCATTGGATGTGATGAAATATAGAAAAATTGCGCATCCAATGGGTGAGTGACACCTCATCGGTGCTCACAAAGGTGTGCACGGTAGGTGTGCAGGATATCAAAATTATATATATATATATATATATATATATATATATATATATATATATATATATATATATATATATATATATATATATATATATAACTTGAGAAGAAAAAAGCTCAATTATTTCTTTGAATGTGGAGCCCTTGTGAAATCCACGACAAGGCACAATCAGTCACCTGGAATCCAATCCTCTCCTTCTCCAAGTCATAAACAACCTCGACATTTTGTTGTTGAAAGCTTCCAAAAACCCCAGCTGGGCCGTAATCGCTTTCGATATCCATGCCTTGAAATAGCAAGCACTTGGTCACGGTGGAGTTGATCGGTGCACGCATGGCATAGAAGGCATTTCCCTGTGGCAATTTGAGGCTCACATTGTTCAAGAAATGGAAACTTATCGATGGCAGATATTCATCATCGGCTAGACTAATATCGTTCATCGGGCATGGGATCTTGTAACAAAGATCAAACCCTGATCGAGCCTCAACCTCTAAGGCGCGAGGGTACGTTATTATTGACTGGAGAAGAGACAGAAGCTGCGAATAAAATGGCTCTGGTAAGTGAGTGTAAGTTGTTCCCGAGTCGATAATCATGCCCCCGTTGCCTGATGAATCAAGTTCTCTCAGCATTAAGGGAACTTCTACCGCAGCAGTAACATTATATCCTACAGTTATAGCTTCTAAACCAATGTAATAGTAGCTCGGATACATGTGGCTTCTTAGCATTGGAGTAAACTGCATATACTCTTTGGAGGATATTGCTAGGTCCCCTAACACTAGCGGACTAGAAATATTAGGGTGGTTAGCGAATCTGAATGACAAGAAGCAATGAGAGAATCCCTTCTGAAGAAACCCTAATTGCGAAGGAAGTGAAAGAGGACCTTTTCCAAAGCCTGCAATTCCTATAGGCTCTTTATAAGTGGAACCAACACAGCCAAAACAAAATTTAGGAATTTCCCTGGTTGAGTTTTGCCTACTTCCGTGAACTCTAAGTGTATCCCTGGTGAGTGTTCCAGCGACGATACCATCACCGTAAGTGTATGCAAAAGAAGGGCATGGCCTGTAACATGTGGACTGAATTACGGTGCTCAATGAGCACCCGGCGACAGTGCAAGGATCATACGAGCTATCAGAGCTATGAACGTCGATGCAGAAACGGCTGAAACAAGAATCTCTCGTAGCCGAAGAGGAACGTGATGGGGAGAAATTAGCGGTTAATCTGCTGCTTCTGTAATCAGAGCAGTCGATGCATTCGAAAGTTACGTTGCCGCAAGGAACCCAAGTTAGGTCGCTCCCAGTATCTAAATAGACTTGGATGAGCTGAGGGGGTGTACCCAGATTGAGGGATATGATGTATCCATCTCGTACCTCTCTGAGAGGCTCTGTCATATCCAGCATCTCCAGAAGTTCTTTTGCTGGATCAAGGCCGGTTTTTGAAAGTCTGGAGTGAGTTAGTCCCAAGACCAATGAATATTGGGGGTTTCTGATTTCTTTTGCATGATAATTATTGATTGATGTCAAGCATACTGCAGCGAGTAAAAGAACAAAGCGAAAGGTTTCAATCATGATGAACCAACGTTTTGCTGTGTTTCAATGCGAAGATGAGCTAAATCCATGGCAGTATTTATAGAGCGAGTATAACATCATAGGATGAGTATAGCCTGCAGCTACGGTAATTTCAAATCTTACGTGGGCTTTAATTTGGAGATTGGAAAACGATTACAGATGTTGCATGGAGACTTCATGAATTAAGAATGAACACGTGTACCGGAAATTTCTTGACTATTATTATTTGTAATATATCTATCTATCTCTATCTATATAATATATATATATATATATATATATATATATATATATATATATATATATATATATATATATATATTATATAACATAAACTTTTGTTACAATATTTCAAGTTATTTTTATAAGATGAGATATTTGTGTTATCTATTAAAAAAATTATTTTTATACAAAAAAATTACTTATTATTATAAATATGAGCATGATTGACTGGTTTTAAAGATAAATATCCGTAAAGTCGTCTCACAAAAGACTTACTATATACATCAACAATTAAATAGAAAAAATAACTCTCTATGTTTAGGTTAATTTCACTCTACCCTTAAGGCAGTGTTTGGTTTGTAGGATTAGGTGGGTTTATTTTTTTTAACCCACCTAATCACCCGTTTGGTACACGTGATTATTTAACCAAGTCAATTCCTCATATGAATGATTAGGTTATATTAGGTAGGTTAAAATAATACCCCTCACCCCCAAGGATTATTTATCCTACTCTTAATCCATCATATTTTTCCAATTTTATCCTTCTCCTAAATTCAAACTCACCACCACTTCCCTCCACCGACCGCCCCCCGCCGTCGACAACCGCCGATCACCGCCGCTGCCGTCGACCGTCGCCTCTAACACCGACAACCGCCGTCGATTCCGGCCGGTCACCTCCGGCCGACGCCGAATGCCGCTGGAACGCCGGAACGGCACCGGCCGTCGGAGCACCTCCGTCGCGGGAGTAAAGAAAAAAAATTAAAGAAAAGGACAATTTCGTCATTTCATCAAAAAATTCAAAATTATCTCATACTTAAAAATCATACCAAACATAATATTATTTTACGTCATATATTATATTTCTATGGTTGGACTAATTTACGCTTAACATAGAAAGCTGGGTGAAGGGGCAGTCCCTGAATGGACATCAAGTACATCAGCAGCCGCTGCACGCGCGGTGCTTTGGAATTAATTAAGAAACTTAAAAGGCAGTAATTATTTGTTTTTATTAAGATTAATTAGATAGAGAGTATACGAAAAGAAAATTATAAAAGTTACTCCTATAATTATTTTCTCAACCACCGATCGATCTTCGTAGTTTAGCGTGTTTCCTGCTAATTCAGTACTTTAGTATTCAATTATATTTGTATTTAATTGTTTGATTTTGTCTTTCATGCCCTTAATTTAATCTGTATTTTGTACTTACGTACGTTACGTTTCAGCTAGCCGACCCAATATTAACTTGTCTTTTGCTTCAATTTCATTTATAATAAAAACCCACTTGTAAGTTTACTCATTAATTAATTAAACAGTGTTTTCATTAGTGTAAAGTCACTATCACAACTCACAAGTACATATCGATTAATTTTGCGTTCTTTAAATTAATAAATTAATCGCATTGAGACCTGGTGATGTGGAGATGACGCAAAATCGTCCAAGTCCTCCAACAGTTTTTATAAAAATAGAGTGGTTTATTTGTTCTCGTGATTTGTAGACTATTTTATTCCGTTTATGATTTTATCCCGTACGTCACTACGAGTAGACAAAAAAAAAAATCAATTATTTCGATATTTAGATATTTAATTATACACTTCGACGGTCTTTGATCACATATATATTCCATAAATCAATGTGTCTCGAACCTACTTTCTTTTAAGGAAAAGGGTAGACAGCATATCGGGAGATGCGTGAGTGATAAATGAATATAATAGAAAAGGAGGTTGTATGGAAGGATGTCGTCAGCACGTATCACCTGTTAAATGAAGAATAAGCTACAAGATTTAGTCACGTCATTATTTCCATGTTTGGTCAAGTACAACGTCATTACATCCTATTTGGGTCATCCATGAAAAATATTACTTTTTATGCTAAAATTATTACTTTTTATTATGAATATCAGTATAATTGACATGTTTCACAGATAAAGATTTGTGAGACAGTCTCACAAGAGACCTACTCTATTGCAATTAATGAGGTGCATGATTGGTGGGTAGGGCTAGATGGGATAAAATTGATATTCTTCGTGAACTTATTTCAAAACACATAAATTATATTTATTTGTGATAACATCGTCCATGATTTATAGTTCATTCTACATCAATATCTTGAATTTGTTTCTCAAAATCTCATTATTACGTATCCTCTCAAGCTAAAACGAAAGAAATAAAAAGTGAAGATGTCAATTTTTTCTATGAGCATGTATGTTAACCAATATCCATTGTTGGATCAATTGATTTAATTCAATAGTTCTCCTTGGCTTTAATTATTTGATCTCAATTTTTAATGATTTTTATAAGTAATACAAATAAATAACAATGACAACATTACTAATAATTATATTTGTTTTTGGGTAATAATTTTAAATTAGGAAATATTTACTTTGGGCCTCAGAGTCGCACTCAGCCCACTTAAAACAAACGCAATATAAAATTCAATTGTATATCACCAAAGGCATCCTCGGATATGCTGTACCAGAAAAAAATGTAAAAGGTAATCGATTTGATAAATTTTCATTTAGGATCTTCCAATTCCCTAACATAAAATTTAACTTTTGTAACAAAATGTAAAGGATAACTCTAAAAATTAGATTTATCTTACACTAAAAATATTATTTTTTATTTTAAATATGGATCAGATTGACCGTCTCACAAGTAATTAATATCATGTAAATATACATAACGATCACCAGTTATATACAATCAATAGGATGAGTGATGCATATTCTATATTATAAATAATCTTGATTCTAACAGCTCAATATCAAGGTTAATTTTTTCGAATGAATTAAGGTCAATGTTTTTAGTACTATTTGGGTTAGGTTTTGTGGTAAGAAGCAGCCAAAGCAAGTATGGAATTGGCCAGTTTGTCGATGGCATCCGCCAGACCATTAATGCCTTGCCTCTCCGTTTCAACCTTTGACTCCTCAATTTGAAGCCTTCTTTCGTGCAAACTCACTACTTGTTTGTGCCTTTTCTCTTCTCTCTCCTCACCTGCCTGGATTGCTTCTGCTATCATTGTAGCGCTCTTTGATATTGCCGAACCCACTTCTTGTAATGTGCTGCTGCTGCTTCCTTCCCTGGATTTTGTCTTTCTTCTCTTTGCCGGTGAGTCTGAATACTCGCTTGTGTCGGAATCTAAGCTGGCACAGATTTACACAACTCAATTATTAATGGAGAGAATGATGAATAATTAAGTACAATAAGAAGTTGTGTACCGAAGAGGGAACCGCAGAGTACTTCAAGAAACTAATAAGAACTTATAACGTAGAAGGAAACTTAATGGACCAGAAAAATAAATCTACATCTCACATATTGACATGCTCGAACAACATGTGGTGTATTATTGAATGGTTAGAGAGATAACAAGCATCGATTTTGTAGCAGGACGCATTACAGTGAAGTGCTAAACTAATGTGTGCGTGAGAGAATAGAGATCTAGCAAGAACGTATATAATTAATTACCCACTGAAGGCAACGTCTGAGAAAAGGGTAATGTGGGAGGCCCCGCTGATGTTTGTGCCGGAGGAGGGAACGACGGAACCTGGATAACGGGGTGTTCCGTTGAAGGGGGACTTGCTGGGGCTGCCTGACAAAAAACACGAGAAGTAGATTTTTCCACTAATGTAAGCAGCATATGGGCATCTGAACCGCCGGCACCACCAATACTAATGGCCGCCGTCGGCCCCCTTGGACCCGTCCTCTCCACCACCTTCACTAATGCCTCGTATGTCTGCGACAACATATTGGGAGGCAAGTTGTTTTCTTTCCTTTCGTTCTTCTCCATCTCCCAATAAGACTTTTCTTGACCTTCTACCCCTGATTTCTCCGCTAATCTCCTTTCGTATTCTCGTACCCTTTTGAAATCTCTCATCAAATTATCCCACTTGTCATTGCACTGGTTCTGGCTCCTCAGACACTTGTTTTTCCAACAATAATCCTCCACCCATTTCCACCTCGGCTCCGCTGGTTTGCCCCTCTCGCCGCTGTCCCCCAACCTATTCATCCTCCTCTCATGATCCACTTTCTTTGCCTCAATCAGAACCATTGTTTCTTGAAGCGTCCAGTTTCCTTTCCTATAGTCCCTCAGCACATTATTGGTGCCACCTTGATTACCTATCGACAGATCCATGCATGCAACAAATCGCAGCCGAGGCAGTGAGCTCGTTTGATTTAATTTTGTGGCGTGAAAATTTACGCCACCCGTGAGGTGGATGGAGAAAAAATAAGAGAGTCCTTTTCAACTTTCAGTTTCCCTATTTCAAGTTCGAAGATTACAGAGATGTAATCGTGAAGAGTATTTATGATATGATTCACTAGCTTATACAAAATAAGGATCATTTACTCTCTGTGTCCGATGGTTTTCGAATTTGATGCTCTTGCACTTGGCTTAATCAATGAGCTTCCCCGTGAAAATGAGGGAGATAATCTTTGAATTTTCAAAGTTCAAATCTAGAACTTCCTAATTCAAGCCACTAGCTATGCACACACACAAACCTAACATTGAAAAAACTCGAGCGGCCGGGAGTTGAAAGTCTAAAGCTGTAAGAAAAAAAAAGCTTCAGTGAAATTAGCAATATTAATTCCACTTATTTGGAGCAATGGGATAACATATGAAAAAGGGCCATTAAATTTAGTCAAACTGACACATTCGACAACCCCAAGAAACCTTGTCAGACAGTGTGTGAAATTACGAGTTTATTGGTTTACAGCATTGCATGCATGGGAGGGACTGAAATACTGCGATATTAACGAACCTACACACCTGAGTAGCTAACACGCACACGCTGCACCAAATATAGCTAGCCTCTCTTCATACGTGAGCTCGCGTTTATAATAAAATATTGTAAAAAATATGATGAAAACTTCACGTTTCTTTCGAATGAAAATGAATGGAAGAAGCTAACGGGATCACTTATTTCCTCTAAAAAGAAAATTATTGTTACAGATGGCTACCGACTCTGCCGCTCAACGTACATTCCAGACCTTTCAAAAGTTGATACATATGCCCAAGAGAAACAATGCAATCCGATCCTACCAAAATGAGGCTAATAAGAAAACAAATAGCAATGAAATTAAATCATCTGTTTTTTAAATCTTTTTAAATAAGTTTTCAGCATATTCTTCCAAATCCTGACATATTTTACCATTACAAGCCTTCCAAATTCAACATAGTGGGCATGAACACGAGTTTTCTTGATTTTAAATATGACACGACATGCTTTCCTCGACCATTTCAATAGGTTATCGAGAGTAATCATTGAGAAGAAGAACTGAAAAACAAGATCGTTATTAGTAATTTCTGAAAAGGATATAACGTACTTAGTGAAACAGTAAATTATTTGAACTCACATAAAAAAAGAAAAAGAAAAAACGAAAGAAAACCTATGGCCAAGGTAATAAAATTATGCTATGAGTGTTGCGTAAATGTTGGCCTTAGGGTGTAAATAAACTTCAACATGTTTGAACTTTTTTTGAGACGAACTCGAACCTAAATTATATGATTCGATTATTCGCGAACCATTCACGAGTTTTATTATTTTATTAATATAATATAATTATCTTAAATAAATAAGCTTTGAGGATTTCATGTACTTATTTTCGATTAATAATTCAAATAGCTCGTGAACGTGTTTGAATATTTCAAGTCGAAATCAAACTCGATGTTTAATTTGAACCAAAATTTTTAAATTTTCTAACTTCGAATTGAGTTCGAATTCAAATAAAAGTAATTCTTTTCAAATCCACATTTCAAATTTTCGTCATATTTTTCTCATTTATTCTCTTAAGTTACATATGGAGATGCCACGTGGAGCAAGTTTTTTCATGCAGCCAGCAAGTGTCTGAAGAGATGCTTTGACTGATTCGGGGCTTTGACCGGAGGGACAGCCCATTGGGCCCACCAACCAACGACCCGTCACTGTCGTCCTCATTTTCTTGGACTCTAGCCTGCTTCTCACCAACCCTACAGACGACAGCAACACACTATACAATTACAAGATTGCTTTTTCTTTAAAAAAACATATTTATTATTATGTATCACAAATAAATTTAACCGCTCCAACCCATACATAAAGTTAGCATTAAGTTCTGCTCTTTAGATCATTCAACACAGAATTGTATTCAATCTTATAACATATAAGATTATTTATAACAAAAATTAACTAAAAAATATCCAATCAGAGTTCATAACATACTTTTAACAAATTTAAATATCAAAAGTAGCAAATATACGGAATTAGAGTTGTCAAAACAGGTCAACGAGGAAGACAAGCCCACAACCCACCACAAATCGTCATTTGACAGGACAGATAGACTCGACATTTGGGTAGGTTAGGATATTTTCAACTCAAACCACCAATTTCTAGTTATATTTGATGGGTATTCTCAAACTGGTTATTGAACTCATACTCATCTGTGTATAAAAATTGAATACATATTACTTGACTCATACTCATTTAATATTATTCAAACTCGGCCCAAACAAAGAGAATTTAGGTCGGGTGTTAGTGCTGCCTCTCGTTGTAAATAAATGAATTTGTTTAAAAGGCAAAATTGTTTTAAGAAATAAATAAATAAATAGTGCATTATTTTATATTTTAAAGAGAGAGAGAAATATAATAATAATAATTGAATAAAAATATTGAAAGCTAGCACTCTGAGCCCAAACAGCAAAGGTACTCACTTTTCACGAACTCAGCCCAATAAACTGTACGGGAATTGGGCCGGAAACTTTCAAAAAGTTTACCCGTTAAAATAAAATATGACTATATTGAAAAACGACGGAACCACCGGGATACATCGATTATGTTGAAAAAAATTACAAATTGAATCGTCGATCTCTCCAATATCCAAACCAAAAATTTAGCAGAACCAGCATCAAACATTGGCAGCACTGTCGCTCTTGAAGTGCTTCAGCGGTGTCGAAGAAGTATGTGAATCGGCCTTGAAATGGGTTGGCTGTGGGTAAGAAGGATGAGAATCGGCGGCACCACTTCCCGGAGGTGGGGTCGGGACTCCGAAAACCTGGGTGTTGGTGTATACTTCTCGCCTACCCTTGGATCTCCCGAATAGAAAACAACCAAATCCGAGCAACAAGGAAAAGAGGATGAGTGGTAAAGATATCACTATCACCATCCCCATCTCTGTCTGCTTCCTAGAATGAGAAAAAATATCGACGCAGCTGGAGAAATGTAACCACCAATCAAAGCGGGTCGGATAATTAGAAGAAGAGAAGTTTGAGGGTCTTTAATAATGTTAGCGTGGGATTTGAGCTTGCGAGGAATCTCCCAACGGTAAGCTTCTGTAACGTTCACTTTCTAACAATCAATGATTATTATATACCTGTTTATTATTGCAAAGAGCTAATTAGGCATACGAATAGAATTTATGATCATGATTTTCTGCTGCATGGTAATTGCTAATTATAAAATGGGTACGTCTTGTAAGACGCTTTGCATAAATCTTTGCATGTGAGATTGGGCTAACTTTATCGATATTCACGATAAAAAATAATACTTTTAGGATAAAAAGTAATATTTTTTAATGGGTAACCTAAATAAAAGATCCGTCTTAAAAAAACGACATGCGAGATTGTTTCACACAAGTTTTTGTCCTATAAAATATAGTTGATTATATATTTTTTTATTTACTCAAATTTATAAAAAAAAATCAGATTTATCATGTATCCCCTTCATTGTAAAAATAAAAATAAAAACGATTTGAAAGTACGGAATTGCCCACCGTTTTTCTTGTAGCCGTTGCAGCTGAAGGAGTCCAAAGAAGCTTCCTTCAGCCTTTTCCACCACGACAAAATTATGCACAGAAAACTTTGGGGACATTTACGTCACTTCAAGCCTCTCCTCCCTCATTTCTCTGTGCATTTCGGCTCCGGCCGCAAAATCAAGCATTTTACGCGAACACTTTATCTCTCTAATCCTGTGTCCAGAATTAGGTTCATGGCTTCCTCTTCCTCGGAACACGCTACGAAACATGAAGAAACTGGCGGAGCAGGCGGAGAAGGCTCCGAATCGCCGCACTTCGGAGCAGATCAGATTTTTCTCTACCGAGGATTGAAGAAAGCGAAGAAAGATAGAGGATGCACGGCCAAGGAACGAATTAGTAAAATGCCCCCTTGTACTGCTGGCAAACGTAGCTCTATTTATCGTGGCGTTACTAGGTAATTATAGTTACACGTTTATTGCTGTGTGATCGGGTTTTGCTTTTTATCATAGTGTATGAATTGAATCCGTCACTAATTAACAACTTGGGGATTGGATTTGAGCGATGCCTTGCTGATCGTCAGGCAAAGCCAGTTTCTTTGAAGCTTAACGCACTCTGTTCGATGCTTGGAATTGTGTTGCTAGAAATCTTTACTATCTTCGCTTCCTGTTTATGCTTGGACATGCGTTACTTTAAAGCTTTACTATCTTCGCCTCCTTTATGCTTGTACCGAAGTTAATAATTAAATAACTTTGTTAAACTTGTTTATGATTAGGCATAGATGGACTGGTCGTTATGAAGCACATCTTTGGGATAAAAGTACCTGGAATCAAAACCAAAATAAAAAAGGAAAGCAAGGTAAAATATTCATTCATTGAGATACATATATGATTTATACTGATCAGAACATATTTTACTAGCGTCTGATTCGTCTGATGTGTTTCCCTGCTCTTTTCTTATTATGCGGAAACCGATGTCGTGTCTGCTCAATTTGGACAGTTTACTTGGGTAAGTAGTTTTGGTCAACTTTCTTTGAAGGCATAAAATAGATTCGAGCGCTTGAAATAACAATGACCTTTTACCGTGAAAAACGGCTATAGGTGCATATGATGATGAGGAAGCTGCAGCAAGAGCCTATGATCTTGCCGCATTAAAATATTGGGGTCCTGGAACACTCATCAATTTTCCTGTAAGATGCTTAATGTTAAACCTCATCTGTAGCCACTTATATTCTTCTTCGTTGGACTTTAAACCTGACTATCGATTTTTTTGTTTGATGCTCTTATATTTTGCTTTTCTTTTCTTTTGTTTTTTTATTTATTTCTTTTTAGCATGCCTAATGGAGTTAAACAGGTGACAGATTACACAAGGGACCTTGAGGAAATGCAAAATGTCTCGAGAGAGGATTATCTTGCATCTCTTCGAAGGTTGGTGATAATTTTTGATATTGATATGTTCCATTATTGAATCTTTGTCGGTGTCCTTATGAATCACCTCTATTGCAGAAAAAGTAGTGGTTTCTCCAGGGGAATCTCCAAGTGTCGACCCCTTTCCAGGTATGCTCCTATAATGTGTTAGGTCCTTCCGTACATTAACCAATTCAGATATCTGGTCAATGCAAAAAGTTCAGCTTATCATTCTCGGATGTTTGACCAATAAGCTCCCAGTTCATCACGTGGCGATGCCAGTTTTCAATATTCTCTATCCTTGGATAATTGTAGACCTGAGCAAGTTTATGATTAATTTGTTTTATGTTGTCTTCTTTTCTTTGCCAAAGTAATCAATGGGATTCACAGTTTGGCCATGTATCTGGAGCTGACTGCATCAACAACACAATCTATGGTCAGTATCGCATTACTTGAATGACAAGATTATTAACTTTTACAGTTAAAGACTCGTTTCTTGATTATGTAAATATGGAATTCTGTCTGTAGCCTTTCACGAATCACATGTTGACCTAAGTCTTCTACTGACTGGTGAAGATGCAGGTGACAAAATGACAATAGGAGGTGAATATGATGGCGGATTTTGTACTGATAGGAAGATTGATTTGTCGAGTTATATCAAATGGTGGGGAACGAATAAATCTCGTCAGACTAATCCCCAATCAAAAGCGTTTGAAGAATCAAATATTGGGGGTCATGAAGACATTGCTAGTGAACTTAAAGCTCTAGAACGGTCAAGCCAGCCTGCTGAACCCTATGAAATGCCCCGTCTGGGGGTGTCTCCAGAGAAAACAAAACACAAAACAGTTTCTGCAACGAACATTCTGTTGAAATCAGCAGCATACAGAAACCTTCAAGAGAGAATATCGAAAAACAAAGAAAAGAATGAATATAATGAGGATGAAAATAAAAGTCATGTTAATAAAATTGAACTTGAGAATACAGTTGACAAATCATGCCATGATAGTGGAAGTGAGAGACTTGGAGTTGCATTTGGACCAAGTGGAGGATTACCTATTCAGAGAAATGTGCATCAGATGGCTTCGTTGCTGTCTGCTCCGCTGCTTACCAATTACATTGGTATTGATTCCTTGACAGATCATGGTCTTTGGGCTTCCCTAGTTCCCGTGCTTCCTAGTGGTTCTTCCCAGACAAATGAGGTACATTTTCCTCTAATTCAGGTCAAGCTCCTTAGGAATATAATTATTGCTGTTAGGAAACTCGCACTCGAGGGCTTTCAACAGTATGAGATATGAATAACACTCGCACTGAATGAATGAGGTTGAAGCTAATGTCAGAGATTCAAACTTCTGTTTCTTACTTTTCACAAATCAATGAGCCATCACAATCTAGTAGCTAGAATTATTCTCCCATTAGAGTGAATGAAATGATTAAAAGTATCGCCTTTTAGTTTCAAGAACAAGTGGCACACATCTCTTCTGTTAAACACATTTGATAATATTGACAGAAATCTCAATTAAGGAAGAAAAAACTTGGTCATCTGATCATGTGATACTCTGCGAAAGGTTATACGGGATCTCCCAGGTGATAAATCCCAAATTTTAACATACTATCTTTCATTCTTCCACCCTTGTGTGTTCCAAGGAATTCATCTAACATAGAGAGCTCTAGCATAAATCTGTCCCTGATTGGCATGTTTCTGTGTCGGAATCAATCTCTCCCTACCCGAATCATGCTATGGTGTGATAATTGTGATCTTTGTGCTAGATTGTTATGAATTATCATTTGTACATTTTTTTTATCTTCAGCAAGCCAGATATGAAAAAGATGAATCTTTATAATGCATATTCTTGGCCAGATGTGTTCGACCATGGAATGTCTTCATCATTTCTCAAAAGGACAAATACTTTCATGCAGGTGATCAAGAATGAATCAAGTTCGGACTATACTTTCTTCCCGCAAGAAGGTTGATATCACCACCACGCTTGCCTTAATTGTCTCTGCAAGCAAGTTAAAACGATCTTTTTCAATTTTTGTTGGGAAGGAAGAGATGAATTTGGATGTGCATATATGGAGCAGCAGAGCTCTCTGAATACAGTTTGCATAGATAATTCCATGTTATTGTTCTTTCCATTGGGTTACTATAAAGACAAAGACACAAATTTTTGTGAGATATTTATCGAAATCACGAGTTACTTTGTCATTATCATCTTCATACATACATGTATACATTTAATGTGGCATATATAAAGCGTAACCTCTTATCTTGCAACGCGTCGATCTTCATATTTGATTCATTTGTTTTATAGTTGAAAAGTCTCAATTTTTATTTATTTATGCTTTAGCCTTTTTGGATTTTGGGAAAAAATGGTCAACGAGTCAATTGTGGCCCAAATGGTAAGCCAAGGACACAAACGTTGTGAGTATTGTCAAATTGAGGCGGCATCATATAATGAGCAAACAAGTATTAATTGGGACAGATTAAATGGCCGACTGAGTAGACACATAGTTGTTGCAACTTGCAAATGTTGACTTTGGAGAATGTCCTCTGTCAGCTCCAAAATAATTGTGAGAAAAGCGCAAGTAATTACTATTAACATAGAAATTTCGAGGTGGTTTGAATTTCAAAAATCAGAGCAGAAAATGACAACTCATAACCATTTTTTTAAGAGGGGTAATATCATAATTTGGTTTATGAATAGTTTTATTTTGCTGTCAGTTTTTCAATAATGGAAGAACCAGCAAGCAGCATCCACTGATAAAGTCGATAGTATATCGAGTACGATATAATTAAATAATATAAATTATGTAATTCATATGATTAATTAATATAAACACCAATTACGCGTTTCTTTTCCCACACAAACCTGCCCCTCTCTCTCCCCAAAGTCCAACCAACATTGGCAGCAATTTAAATAACTTGCGCTCGAGTCTCCAGAAGAAACAACACAACAGTCAACAACCCTTTAATCTTAGTCCAGTTAATGATCACGGGTTCTTGTCAAAGTTTTATTTTGATTATCTATTCAAGATTTCTTGTTTTTACTTCTGTTGCTGTGATTGAATGTTTCTGTGAGGATGCGTTAAAGTCACCGTCTTTGTCTTTTGAAATGTAAGCCTATTCATTTTCGTCGGTTAACTTTACTTTTTCAGATTCTCTTACAGAGACGGAACTAATATTTTGATCAATTCTTTTATTTCCCTTGAAATGCTAAATGGGTTTTTCTGTAATACGAAAAAGATTTGGTTTTTCCAATTAAGCATGTAAGTTTTTTAATTACGAGTTGTTTAATTGGAATCGTTTATTCGTGTCTGAGGGTATTGTTATCTCCGCATGTTAGAGGTCTTATCTCTAGCTTACTTTTTTCAATTGAAATTTTATCTTTCCCTCGTCAAATGATCTTATCACCTTCCTGATAATTGATTTTTGTTCTTTTTGGTGGCGGCAGATTTGATGAAGGCTTGAATTTTTTTAAATATAGCTTATGCTGTTAGAATCGGACAGACATTTCAATGGTGAGTCTTACCAAGACAAGAACTCAGCAGTGGCCAAATAGATCCTTGTCCTTGGGAGGTGAAATTTTCTTCTTTTTTGCAGTCGTTGTTTGGTCTTCTTTTCAACTTCTGTGCCTTGATTTCAAAGCTGGAGGTGTTTGTTTACAGGAATGGACGACACAAAGAAGAAGAGTAATTTTGTAGGAAATATTCTATTGGCTGCTACTCTTACAGGATTGTGCATTCTCATGTTCAAGCAACGCCCAAATTTTAGCACACCTTGCGAAGTAGGTTTCGTCCATTCCTTTATCTCTTTCGCTATTAAGTTCAACCCACGATTTCTGTATTTTCATGTCGAATATAGCTATCTTGGATTAAAATAACAAGAGTCATGTCTTTCTATTTAGCCGTTTTTTTTGTGTGTTTAGATTGTAATGTGAGCCATCATAGCATGATTTTGATTTATTTGTAAACTTAAGGTAATTCATCATTGAGTGATATTTTCCGTGAAACTTCAAGAGTTGGGGGCGGCCATCATAACGAATCTATGCTAAATTTTTGGATGAATTTTTTTTCCCTCTCTTTTTCAGTCATGCATTTTGTACTCGTTTTGGTGCTTCCAGAAGTAATTACGAGCTGAAAATCACCATCTTGTGGTAAAATGCTATCAAATCATGTTTTGTTTGGTTCAATTTTTGTTTGCCATGATGATATATATTTACTTCACCGTTAGCTGTTCAACTTCACCGTTAGCTGTTTTTTTCCCTGGTTTTCCATTACCTTTGATTTTATGGAACTGGAGTTCATTTATCTCATTTTTAGCTTTACCCAATTGTTTTGCAGTTCTCGCATCACGAACCAGGTGTAATTCATGTGCTAGTAACCGGAGGAGCTGGGTACATTGGTTCTCATGCTGCTTTACGACTTCTTAACGACTCATACCGTGTGACTATAGTGGTATCTTCCAGATATAGATTGTTTTTTCTATAATAAACCGCCTATTTTTTCCCGGATCTTTAGAATAAAACTGAACAGGATAATCTCTCACGAGGAAATCTTGGTGCTATCGAAGTCCTTCGAGAACTTTTTCCCAAACCGGGGAGACTTCAATTTATACACGCTGACCTTGGTGATGCAAAAGCAGTATCCTCATTGAACCATTTATGTTTATCGACATCTTCATTTCTTGTAAAAAGTTCAAAATTCATTGCCATGTTGTCGCCTTGACCATTATATAGGTGCACAAAATATTTTCAGAAAATGCATTTGACGCAGTGATGCATTTTGCGGCAGTTGCATATGTCGGAGAGAGTACCCTTGATCCTCTTAAGTGAGTATTCGTTATCTATCTACTGCCTATTAGAACATGTCACATTTTCCTAGCTTTTGCAGTTCCCGTATCTTTTACTTTGCATATATCTTATGGTAGTTGTCTTTGCAACATAGGTATTATCACAATATCACGTCAAATACTCTTGTTGTGTTAGAAGCTATGGCAACTCATGGAGTCAAGACCTTGATCTACTCCAGTACATGTGCAACTTATGGGGAGCCTGAAAAAATGCCCATCACAGAAGTTACTCCCCAGGTGAGGCTTCCCCAAGTTCGAGGCCTGAAGATTGCCTTATCAGAACCAATCCATTCATTCCTGGGATTTTTTTTTGGAGAAAAACAATTGTTTCTTTTGTGTTTCAGATGGCCTTATTTTCTCTTGCATTTTGCAGCTTCCAATAAATCCATATGGAAAGGCCAAGAAAATGGCAGAGGATATGATACTGGATTTTCAGAGAAACTCGGATATGGCTGTCATGATTTTAAGGTTGGTATTAACGTGCGTTGTGTAACTTCAATTTCTGAGTGTACTTGGAATTTCACTCTGTGATTCATGGAATTGATAAAAATAAATTCAGGCTTTTGGCTCCATAGTTTTCTTATATTTTCTTCTAAATTTTCAGATACTTCAATGTAATTGGTTCTGATCCCGAGGGAAGGCTTGGAGAAGCCCCTCGACCGGAGCTGCGTGAGCATGGACGAATATCAGGCGCCTGTTTTGATGCTGCTCGTGGCATAATTCCTGGACTCAATGTTTGTCCATTTTTCTCTACTTAGGATCATCACATTTTCTGACAATTCCTCAGAATTTTCATCTGTGACCACACGAGAATCGTCTGTAGCTTTTGAACTTTTGCTCTTCAAAAACTGATTCAAAATGATGGTTGACACAATAGACATCTCATTTTCTTCAGAAGAAAGATTTGGAATTTACTGATCTCTGGATGTTTTATGCCAGGTTAAAGGAACAGATTATCTTACTCTGGACGGCACCTGCATTCGGGATTATATTGACGTTACTGATCTTGTGGATGCTCATATAAAAGCTTTAGAGAAGGCAAGACCTAGTCACGTTGGCATCTATAACATCGGTACTGGCAGAGGTAGACCCTACACCCATCTTGTTAACATGAGCACTAGTTTTGATGGGCTATATACTTGGTTCTCAAACCGCCTTTTTGTCTGTACCAGGAAGATCGGTGAAGGAATTTGTGGAGGCATGTAAGAATGCAACTGGGATGCCCATAAAAGTCAATTTTCTTCCGCGCCGGCCTGGTGATTATGCCGAGGTATACAGCGATCCAACCAAAATCAAGAATGAATTGAACTGGACAGCAAAATATACCAATCTTCAAGAGAGTTTGCAGATTGCCTGGAGTTGGCAGAAGGCGCACCCTAATGGATATGCGGCTCCTCGGGTTATGTTTGCGTAAATAGTAAGCTCTGCTGTGTTCACATTCATAGCTCGTCTACCAATTTTCCCCAGTCTTGTCGGTTGTGTTTAGGACTGGGGATTCAGGCAAGGATTCTGTGCTATTCCTTGAACATTATTTTTATTCATTTTATATATAATTTGTAGCATTTGTTTAACAATAGTTTCTGAAAAATGCGTGGCTTTTATGTCCTAATTTAGGGGACCAATGTGGAATGATAACTCATGAGTGTCATTTACTTATGTCGGAGATGCCAAGAATTTTGCATGCTCTGTTTATTGAGAGGTCCACAGGCTTTACGGTCTTACAACTATTTTCATTTAAAGAATAGAACTAAAATTACCCTTTTTTGAGCATATTTTTCCACTTTTTTTGGTATCAAAGTTTAAAGAAGTACGGTATGGATAAACGGAATCAGGGTGTTTAAATTGACTAAATTATGATTTAAATTGTAATTTCAACAAATAAATACATTGGCTAAATAAATTTATTGAACACGGCCATTCGTGCACCTTTGAAAATTATAGTGTGCCAGTAGTGTTGGATACGAAACAAACGTATCTTTTCAAGAAACATATATGCTAGCAACCGATCACCAGGAAAACACAAAAGCCTTCACGTCTACCACAACCGTGTACGGGCCGAGATCCGATGGCAAAAGGGGATGAAGATGAAGGTGCTAAATAGGTTATGACTTATGAAGCAACTTCTCGGAATTTCTGATGATGATCTCGGGGTTGAGTTAAACTCCGGAGAAACTTTCCCTTTTCTTTAACTGATCAAGGGCTCTGGGAAATGGAGGATGAGACTGCTAATTTACAATACTGTGTCGCAGTTTAAATTGTTCGTGTAGACGTGTAGTTTTTGTGTCTTTTTTCAGTGCAGCTTCATGTTGTGCTGTTGCTAATCATCACTGGCAAAGTTTTTTGATGTATTTTGCTAAATGTCTCACATCGGCCAAGTCTCTAGAGTTGTATATTATCTTTTTGAACTAGTTTTTGGGATTTATTTATATCTAAGTCTCAATCTTAACGTGGTTCAGAGACAAAATTTACCGTTATTTGTTGGACTGTTCTATGAACCATCGGTAATGTGAGTTTGTCGTTATGTGTCGGACTGTCTTATTGGCCACCCGATAATGCCTTGTAAATTTCGTGTTCCGGTTGTTCATTTTCATACGTGAAATTGAATAATTCTCTATCTTAAACTAATTTTTGAGTTGAATTAGTTTCGAATATCGATTTTTAACATATTTTTTGGTCACATAGTTTCTTGTTTTGGTTTAATTGGTTGGTTGATGGGTCACTTTTGCTTGATACAATATTTGTTTTTTTAATTAGAAAATATCATATTACCAATTGTTACGTGAAATTGACTTTGTAAAATATATGTGACGAAACCAAATTCATTATCTATGGAAATACATATTTTATATACACGCAATGGATGATCAGCACACCAGTAAATGTATTGGACGTGCATGAACATCAAATGTATAGTTCGGGAATTTTAGTTCTTTAATTTTACGTAAAATCTTGTACTGAAGTTCGAATTTTTTTTAAACAAAAGTTCTAAAACTTAATATCTCAGACATATAAATTAATTACGTATTTATTTATTTAATTGTATATTTATTTATCTTCTAATAAATTGCACAAGGCATGCTGATGCAAATAAAATTTACAACAGAGTAAACATAATCTATTAATATAATCGATGGAAAAAATGCACACCAAACTTTGAGTATTCCTATTTCCATGTAACGGTGGCTTATTGCTGATGCAGGCGGATCGGCAGGCCATTTTGGGGCTCCGGCATCATATCACCTACGACCTTCTCATTGGGATCAACTACTTCCCATTTATAATTCTTCACAGCATTGTGAACAAACGCCAATATTGCTAGTCGAGCATACTCTTTTCCGGGGCACATTCTTGGCCCGCCTCCGAATGGTACATAACTATACGGCAGAGGCGCTTCACCTTCATCATATCTCGATGGCTCAAACGTTTCTGGATCCCGAAAATATTTTGGGTTCATGTTCGTCGTGGCCGCTGTCCAATAAACCTGTATGTGCACGTGCATATGCATATTCTACAGTCAAAACATGTATGTGTGTGTCTATATATAATATATATATAAATAGAGTGATACTTGTGATCGATCATACCTTCCAACCTTTTGGAACTGTGTATCCAGCATAGGTGAATTCTGCCAGAACTTCTCTGAAAGTCCCTTGGAGAGGGGGAACTAGTCTCATGGTTTCACAAACCACGTTCCAGGTGTACTTCATTTTGTGAACGTCTTCCCATTCTAATAGTTCCCCAGGCTTCTTGGATGCCGCAATCTCCATTTGTTCTGCGTAAATACAGACCTTGATCGTAAGGCACACAGAATAGAAAAGAAAACTAGAGGATATATAGTTTTAGAGGGTGTTGTTACTTGTTAGTTACCTGCTCGGATTTTCATATAAATTTTCCGATTTAGGCCAACATACTTCATAAAGAAAGTTATAGCTGTGGCAACCGTACTATATCCAGCAGTTAACAAACCCATGATTCTGTCCGCAATCTCAGCCTCCGCCATGGATTTGCCACTCGGGTTCGTAGCAACGATCAAATGCGACAAAATATCCTGCATAGGCGATCCAGATGCCATGGCTCGTTTCTTCTCCTTAATAACGCTTAGCAGCCCCTTCCTAATTGCATCTGCAGCATTTTGTGCGCGAAAAAAAGTGGTTCCAGGAAAATTAAGCATGATGGAGTGTAAACCGGAGGCGACCTTATCAAAGTGTTTCACGAGCCGCGAAATACGAGCTGGATTATTAATGCCAAGAAAAAAGTGAGAAGCAAGAGTCAAAGTAATGATCTTAGCAGCAGGGTGAGCGAGCACTAAATGTTTCCCTGCCCAGTGGTCTTGCAATAGCTGATGTGTGATGGAATCCATTTTCGGTAAGTATCGTTTCAGGGTTTCAGGTTTTAAGAATCCTTGTTGACGCACCGTTCTCATTTCTTCGGAGCGTTGGATTTGTGGAGGCGTTGGTGGGGCGGCTGCTGCGTTGTATCGGTATGAGCGGAAAAGGTGCTGCATGGGATGGGGCCGGAATATGGTGAAGTACTTCTGCTCGTTGGAGAAGATGAATTTGTGGCCGTTCGGGCCACAAATGACTGCAGTGTTCTCTCCAAGAATCTTGGTCTTGAAAATGTCAGGCGAGTACTTCCTCATCCTGTCTGCGACGAACTTCTCCGGCTTTCCAAACAAGAACTCGATAGTTTCTCCAATGATCGGCCACCCAAAGCTGCCCGGTGGAAGCTGGTTTCGTGTACCGCTTCGCTTGAACTTAAAGGTTAGAGCAACAGTAAAAGCAATGAGAACTAGGGAAAGAACAAGGGCCAAAACTTCCATGGCTTACAGATTTTGATCTTACAGTTAAAGATATGGAATTTGTTTGTTTTCTTCCAAAGGCCAGGAAGTGTTGCTTTATATAGGAGTACTTCAGAATTTAGCCGCGTCAATTCAATATTTAAGGTCATAATCAAACCCCATAATCTTCCAAGTACGTAGTTCATACACTCAGTCGCTGGAAATCTCGGGTGAAATTTCTCGGTTGCAATTTATTAAAATAAAATTATGTGCATGATATATAAAAAAAAAAAATTGACGTTACTACACGGTTCCAAAGTTGGTGGGCCACTCGCCAAAGCTCGACGTCCCATAATTCACGTGTTTCACCTCACCACCATAATTTACGTATTCTTTACATATACATATACATCAATGGATCCTATCTTTGTCCAATTCAAAAACAACAAAAAATCCAGCATATATATATATAGAGAGAGCAGAGCCTGTATTCGGATCTTCCTCCAGTACTTCTACGCCTTTAATGTTAAATCAAATACGAAGAATGAATTTCTTTTGTGACACCAATTTCGTGTAGAAAGTATTGCTTGTATGTATGTACGTATCGGTTGTTGAATGGGAAACCATGTTTCTGTTTGTAACGCAATTAACTTTTCAGTTATATATTTAATTACTTGGGAAATAGGTTTCATGTCTGTGATTGGGAGACTAGCACTTTCGGACTTATTTAAGAAATAAAATTGAATGAATCGGACACCAAATTTGTTCAAACAATAGGTTAGTCAACAGGTTAACGGCCAGTAATCACTTTCGAGGAAAACGAAGTCGTAACTTTCCCTATGTTTCGACTCAACTTCCATTGTCATTAATTCCTCTTGCCTGCCTTCTAAAGTGCATGTGTAGCACAAAAACATGGTGATAATATCAAATATTAGTAAATAAATAAATTATTTAAAATTAACTAAATCAATTACATAAAGGAAAAATTGTTTTTTAATGTTTGTTTTTCCGCAATTTTAGTTTGTTATATTATATAATCAAATTTCAATATTAGTTCTATATGTTTATTTTTTTCAGATTGTTTTTTTTCTCCTTCCTATTTTCCCGTGAAAATCTACAACTACTCAGAATGTTATGATTTGGCATATGAGCTACATGAAAAAGAAAATATTTCAAAAGTTTATCCTATATGGTGAAATACTATTTCAACCTATTTTTCTTATCAAATATTATCATTCCCTAGCTTCAAAAAACCTTGAAACAAAAATTTATCATTTAACAATATTAATGTGCTATCTGAAGTACATGTAAGGAAAGATCTACCTCCCCAAAAAATTTCATTCTCAAGAAAGATCGAGGATGCATATAGGAGAGAGGAAGTAGTAAAAAAAATCCAAGAAAGAACATGGCTCGAAACAGGTTTCTATTGCCTACTGACAGTTGTCTATAGTTTTTCTACGTAGAATGCAATTTGGAGAAACCTGAATCACTCGCGGTGGCATCTCTCAACATGTGCACGTACAGGAACGCTAGTATCAATCCTTAATCATGTTGCCAAAACAAATATCTTATAGGGAGATTTTTAAAAGATTTTGATTGAAATGAATAAGAAAGCCCATTACAAATAACTCAAGGTGTTAATAGTCTCACACACTTGTCCATATTAAATAACAAATTCATTCTTTTCATATTGATACAACACTTATACAACACTGGTTGATTCGTCTCCTAAAAGACCTACTATTTTAATAATATATCACACCTCTCACCTCTGAAAATGACGGAAATGGGACCAAATTTAATTTCTTGCAATTTCAATATCAACTATTAACTGCTAAATGCTGATACAAAAAAATGACAATGGTCGATAATATCATCCCTCGACCCCCATTGCACATGCTTCAATTTAATACCCATAAAGTTATAAGTAGTTCTTCGATTGGAGCAAAACTTTCAAATAAAGCACACAAACTCGGAACATTATTTTAGCAAGAAAAGTAATTCAAACAAGGATTTATAAAAAAAATAAACTGAGGAAAGTGGTCAACAATTATCCAATGTTGTTACATTCGAGTCACACCAGGTACTACAGATGGTTTTGACCATATGAACAGGGGTTATGGTATTGCTCTAATAAAACTTGCTGTTTATTCATACATCATAAGTGCTACAGTGGGATTTGATTAAAAAATATAAGAAACATAGTAAATAAAAAAATATTAAAACAGAGAAATAAAAAAAAAACAAAGCAGTATTATCAACAACATTTTGTATCTGTTTTAGAACTTCAACATTTCAGTGCTTCAGATTTCTTGCTCCAGTACTGCTGAAACCTTTGTCGTGCGTACTCCATATAGTCAAAATCTATTTTGTTAACATGTTCCTGATACAAGTTTAAAAAGATTATGAGAAACTTGAGGGATTTAATTTTAGACTGTTACAAAACCAGCATTCCAACGCAGACAGTGCATTGATAGACATTGATTCACTGGAACATTCAAATCCCGGAAGATCAAAGAGGTTTATATAGCAAATACCGATATTATGCCCCATAAGCCCCAGAGGAGATGGCTTGCAAGAGTATACTTCTCCACTTGCTCTACCAATTGCTCAACCTCAAAGTTACTAGGTTGACTGCCTGCACAAAACTCTGATGGTTCAAAGGAAATTCATAGTACGTATTATGCTTTGTTTATCAAAGATTCACGTCAAAAATAAAAATCATGCTGATAAACTTTTCAGTCAAAACAGTACCTGAGCAACTCAGATATATATGCAAGAATGTTTGACGCTCTTTTAAACCTGGCTACACAGTGAAGATATTAACTTTCACGCGAGTATTTTTGCATATCCATTATATATAATATTGCTGGAGGAATAAAAGTGGAAAATCACCTGGATATTTACTGTAGTCCATAATATGAGGAGTTTCTGTATGGTAGTCAGCGGCCATCTCTACAGAAATGATTCGCAAGATCGAAGGCTATAGGGTTGTAACTTGCATATTCGTAATCCTACAGTCCATGATCGGCTCAGTAACACAGATCAAAAGGCAATAGATATATGAAACAATATCAACGCATTACTATCAAACAAAAACTAAGTTGGCTTTTTATTTTGCCTTAAGATTTTGCATTAGAAAGCTAGTAGTCCAAGGAAATTTGCAACACTAGAATTGAGAGTCTGCCTGAATCAAACAATTTCAGCTGATGCATTTGGAAGAGTGTACAAGAGATTTAATTTCTTAAATTCAAATTTAACAAAAATGATTTTTGTGTTTTGTATTCATAGATAAAGTTAGCAGAGCATTGCGGTACTCACAATTATGGTAATTAATTTGGTTTCTTCATCCATCATTATGTTACCATATTGCAAGTCGTTGTGGCAGAATCCTACGAGCTGATGAGCTGTTGTTAAACTTTTCTCCAGTACAGATATTTCATCTTCCATGACACTTAACTGAAAGGCCTCAGCTTCTTGTGGCGAAGACAAACGTTTGGCATCTTTAAGCCAGTTACTGAACCATAAAAGGGATGAACTCCAGCGTAAGAATCATTATATATATATATATATATATATATGTGTGTGTGTGTGTGTGTGTGTGTGTGTGTGTATACCCAGAGACATCAATCTTTTGAATCAACTGCAAAAGAGGAGACAAGCATACATCAATCTATCCCAGAGGACAATGCTCTTGGACCCAGGCATATCTAGACTGTGAAACTCCTTCATTTTAGCAGCTATGAGAGCAGATATCTCAGGATCACGCAGATCAGATGCTGTAAGTGTCTACGATGAGACAACCAAAGGAAAATAACATCAGATAATTCGGTATTTTTCTTAACAAAGCCCACCACGGTGCCAAGACTAGAGTTTTGGCACAAACTGTTCTCAGTAAATAAAAATGATAATAAGCTAATGTCAAATTAGCAAGTTGCATGAGCTACGCACTAACTAGGCTCTGGTCTATGAACTGATAGCACAGACAAGATTCTTGAGTTGCCATAACTGAGCTCTCATCGTGTACTTTTTTTCTTCAGTTCTTGAGAACCCACTATCCAGGACGAATACATTTCTTGAAGACACCTTCGCTCCCATGTACCAACTACAAAAGACTGCCTACATAACAAGCCAAACAACTAACTTGAAAAGACAAAGATATCATGATTCTACACATAATGGTTGGATTTCCTTGAAATAACTTCATGACTCATGAGTCGATGCCATTGTGATGGCTCCTACGAGCCCGAGCTTTTGGGAGAATCGACATAAGGTCAAATGTTTGAAATGTCAAATATTCATTTTGGATAGCCTTTGTTGGATAAACCTAATTTGTAGGTGTATCGTTTCGAGTATGAGCATATGCATGGACGTGTTAACGCACTGAACTTGCGGGAAACATAAACGTGTGTGAAATGCTACAATCACATGCATAACAGACAACCGCGGTAGCAAACCTAATGAAGCTTACCCGAGCGCGAATGAACTCTTCGATGCGTCCAGTAGAGAAGCGTCCAAGCAAGAGAGGGCCCTGTCCTTTCCTGGAAATGAACTCAAACGTGCGGATCTCATTCTGGCGATCGAAAAATATGTCCACGCCTTCACCGTAAATTCTTACCAGCACTTTCCTGGATCTCGGATGCAATTCATGCGTTGAATTGGTAAGCCATTTGATCTGGTACACCTCGTTAGTCATAGCACCCTTGAGCGGAATCACTTGAAGCGCGTTCACGTCGGTTATGTCGTCCCATTGCGCCGCCATCGATTTCAATATCGTCATCGCCTCATCCGGAATCCGATTCTCTTTGGTTTCGCAATTGGTTGACATATCCGAGGATCCCATAGATTAAGAATAGGGGATTGAGTTGTTGGAATTCGAAAGGTGGAGAAATTCTGCGAGCTTGATTTCGGAATGAAATGGAGGGACGATGATACTGCTGACGAAACCAATACACGAACACCTGTTGCCATGCCGTAGCCAGGTGGCGGTGTTTTACCGGGAAACTGGATCCACGTGCATTTCACGTGATCGAGTCATTTTTTAAAAATAATTTTTTTATTAATTACTAAACATTAAAATTTATATTAGTTATTAAACAATCATTCTATGAAATTTGTTAGAATATATTATGCATATATGGTGAGATTTAAATGTGTAATCACGTGAATGCGAATTAATTTCTTCCAAAAATTTAAGTCGGAATGCTCAAAATATAAAATATAAAATTATTTGTGAAACAAAGAAATAACATAAAGTAAACCCTAATATATATATATATATATATATATATATATATATATATATATATATTTTATCAAAGGGGAGGGGGACACCCAAAAGAAAGTGCGTAACTAATTGGCACTCTCCTACCCACACTCACACCGAGCTTATCTTCTTCTATTATCTATTTCAATCTTCTCGAAGGGACTTCAATTTCTTTCCAACCTCTGTCATAATTGAGTGATGTCGAAGCCAAGTAATCTGCTGCTCTGTTTTGTTCTCTGTAGATATGCAATGCTTTGACTTCCCACTCCCTATTTAGTAGATTTTTACATTTGAAGATCAAATTATACAGTGAAGAGCATGGCATCCCTTCTCCATGTAGCCACTTTACAAGCAACCTCTGAGTCTATTCCAAGCTCTACTTTTTTATATCCCAGCTTCCAAGTTAGTTCCAATCCTTTATATATTGCCCATAATTCTGCTTCCTCAATAGTACATATGTTTATATTGTAAATGAATCTCGTAATCCATTCCTCGTTTGACTTCCTTAAGATACCACTTCCACCTGCTTGTTTACCCTGAAATTTGACACTTCCATCAACATTTAAAGCACACCAATCATTTGGTGGAGGTATCCACCTGATTCTTCGATATTCATATGCAATTCTGTTATGAGGTATAACTCTTTTTGTTAAAAAGGCTGCTTGAACTTCCAGATACTGGTCCTTTATCCACTTTGCCTTCATCTTGACATCCATCTTCTTATCCTTAAACACATATTCATTCCTCCATTTCCAAATCCACCAAATTGCAATTGCGAACATACTGTTCCAGTTGAAATCAGTATCTTTCTATGTGGCTTTAGCTAGGTTCGACCACATCCAATCATCAAAAGGGAGTCTTAAATTATCTTTACTCTTGCTTTCGGCAAGTAGCTCTCTCCAAATCCCTTTTGCCTCTTTGCATTTTCTGAAAATGTGGTCTACATCTTCAATTTCCTCTGTACATAAAGGGCAGTGACCCTCTGTAGTAAATCCTCGTTTGACTCGTTCTTCATTGCTCATGATCTTTCTGAGAACAACTAGCCATACAAAAGCTCTAACTTGGTTTGGGACCTGAAGGTTCCATATGGTTTTCCACTTGTTTTCTTGTCTGTTGTCAACGGAATCATTAACCATCTCATAAGCTGACTTTACTGTGAATAAGCCATTACTAGTTCTTCCCCAGCAGCTAATGTCCTCAGCATTATCATCGTCCAAAAGGATGTAAGCCGCCAATTTGTTTTGGACATCAATTGGCAAGAGTCCTTCTATTGCTCTCCAGTCCCACCCTTCACCACTTATCCAATAAGCATTTATTTTCTTGGTCTGATCCATTTCTGTAATGTTCTTGAGCAATACATTTTGCAAAGGTTCCTCAATTAGCCATCTATCCGTCCAGAAACAAGTAGACTTCCCATTTCTAGCAGCCATTTTTCTACTGTTATCCAGCACTGTACTAATTTTGGATATCCCTTGCCAGGCATTTGATGCGCCATGTTTTGCTATGATATTGTCCGGAGTATTTACATTGCGCATATATTTACCTTTCAAAACTTTTGTCCAAAGGCTGTCTTTTTCCTCTAAAAGTCTCTAGCCCAGCTTAGTCATGAATGCTAAATTCATTTGTTCGGGATTAGAGAAAATCATCAGAAGTTTAGCATGTTTGCATAGTGAAGACTGAAATATAATTTAGCATTGATTGTATAAGAACTTGTCTCCCTGCTAGGCTTAGGTATTTTGTTTTCAGCCCTCTAATCTCGCCTTTAGTTTTTCCAAAACTTGCTTGAAAAGGCTTCCTTTCACTCTTTCATGAATCGATGGAACACCAAGATACCTGCCCAAGTCATTTGTTAGAGGAATACCAGCAAAAGTTGATATAGAATTTGCCAAAGTGATATCGACATTTTTAGAAACGTAGATTTGTGATTTCTGACGGTTTATCCTTTGTCCTGATCCTATGCAGAACTTATTCATGCATTCAAGAATAACTTGTATCTGTTCATTTGAAGCCTCCGCAAATAGCACCATATCATCCGCAAAGAAAAGAAAAGGTTGGAAAAAATAGGCCACAAAGTTCAATAAAGACCATGGTTGGCGAAGGGAAACATCGCAATTTCCTCCAATCACACCAGACATAAGTTCACTCAAAACCAATAAAGCAATCAACTTTACTTACAGTGCAAGAGAAAGACAATAAAGTTGCATTCGAAATTAAAAGCATTTGAAATCCAACACTTTGGATTGAGTGACGGTCATTGTCTCGTATGATAAATCCAATGACCATTATTATTGTACTAAAAAAATTTCAATATTAAGATTCGTGTGATTGTGCCCAAAAGAATTGGATGACAAGATTGATGTGAACGGTGGAAGTGCATTAAATTACGGGTCACCTCTATATTTACATATTTTGATACCCGAAATTTGTGATTTTGTGATTAAAGTGATTCCAGGCGCAACTTTTATACATGGAAAGTGAATCAATTCTCCACTGATTTCTCAAGTCTCGCCCTATATATATAAATTTCACACCGTAATCTCCATCCACACTCCTGTAATAGCCTCACACCAAATGCTTTAGAAATAATAGGTCCTGCTTCTTATTCTCTCACTGGTTGAGTCTCCGGGGTGCTCTTTCATCGATCAAAGGACTAATACATATCGTACTGATTGATTATTAGTATTATATGTGATATGTATGCATTGGATTGGGATATGCCTGGCTCCCTGTATGCCACACGGCGACACCGATTCCGGCCGAAGGATCGGATGAGGCGGGTGGCGTACCAGGAGCCAAGCATGCCGTACGTATCCACCGATTTGTGTTGGAAAAGAAATTCTGTCTAGATTTATTTTTGGGTTTGTTAGTCATGCTTAATTCCTCTTTAAAATCTTCTAATTTTTTATTTGTCAAAAAAATAAATATTCTAGTGTAATTTTTTTTTCTTTCAAATCCTTCCTTTTCTTTTCGAGATTTCCCTTTTTCAAAAATATTAGTTATCCTATTTTTCAGTGATATTGGTTTCGATTATATATATATATACTTTTCCTTTTAAAAAGCGTCAACTTGACTATTGGCTGCCCAACTGTAATTAATCTATTTGCAAAACCATTGATTGCTTGATGGTCGGGCCAGGAGGAAAATAAGTTTGGTGGGCTAGATACGTTGATGGGCCACCACAACTTTGGGTTGGTGAGTTAGTTACAGTTAAGCCCATGAATAGTTAAATCCAGAAGCAAACCCACTCAGAAGACGCCAAAACGAAGAAAAACCCAAACCTCACCCAATTTTATTATACTTATCGACAAAAACTTGTGTGAGACGGTCTCACGGGTCATATTTTTTAGACGGATATCTTATTTGAGTCACCCATGAAACAGTATTACTTTTTATGCTAAGAGTATTACTTTTTATTGTGCATATGATTAGGGTTGACCGGTCTCACAGATTATGATCCGTGAGACGGTCTCACATGAGACACACTCATATTTATATTTGTTAAAGAAACAAATTATAACCTCGTCCACTTGCGGAGTCTCAGTGTGAGATAGATTTACAGATATATCTGTGTAAAATACGTTGATTCGGTTCATGTTTACACAAAAAATATTTTTTCATTAATTAGATCAGATTGGAGATATTATCATAAAATTGACCTATGAGACAATCTTATAAAAGTTTTTGTGCATCGACTTTCATATTTTAATCAACGCTATTTACATCGTTTTATGTGTTCATTATGATCGCATGTATGTGGAATTTACTAAAAAATAAGTAACTTGGCCGTCCTATTCTCTTGTGTGCGAAGTATGATAAATTTGATGCATTATCGTAGCTTAAATTATATTATCTAATAATCACCTCTCGTCTTGTAGACGGTCATAAGTAGACGGGATATTTCTCCTCATACTTGGGTGTTGTGGGTCGGATTTTGTCGGGTTTGGATAATTCTAATCGGATATCTGACATGTAGAGCAAGGAAAAAACATACCAGACTATGACCCGACAATATCGGTTACTCGAAGTTATGCGGGCACCCGATGTCGGGTACCCGAGTAACCCATATTTTTTTTCAAAAAAACTAATTATATAGTTTATAAACAATGTACTTCACGAGAGATTTCTTGAGTGAATGAATAAAGTGGAATGTTTTGATATCTTAGATTATATTCAATTAAAATTATCATATTATGTACGTGAGATATGTATTGCAATATCGATATTCATACAATAAAAATTAATACCATATCGGATATAATGATTATATCAAGATGAAAATGTACGTCTAAATGAAATTATTATTATTTTTTAATTGCAAGATACCAGTTAGCCTGCCGTACGTACGTACGTACGTAGTATAGACCATAGAAGATGAAGAACATCAAAATTAAATCTTAACTATCACCAGCTGTAGACAGTATCTTCACCGCCTGTTAAATCTTTTGTTAAAATTTCAGATCTGGAAAAATATTGTCTGCATCTATTTGCGACACCTTGCCATGTTCTTGGCTCGCATATGATTTAAAAATTGCTAAAATATATAAGAATCAACCGCTTTTAATTTCCCAAATTCTTAAATTTACTAAGAAAAATAAAATTACTTCATACATAGATTGGAGTAATATCAATGAAACGGGTCAATTCGGTCTATGTTTAGAATGAAAACTAATATTTTTGACCTAATTTTTTTTTATGGACCGGGTTGGATATCTATCTCATAAGATTAGTAAGTAAAAAAATCTCATAGGAGCTAGCCTAACAATTATTCCTTCGCTCGTTTTTTCTTTGAAATGTAGATCTTAGATGGTATATGGAAGGATACAGTATATCTAAAAAATGGATTAAGGGCACGATCGGTTATGGTGTTCCAAATCCTATACATCGGATAAAATATTTATTGAATCATGACCCGTATAGTGCCCAACATTTTGTGATGTTCCCTACGTGGTACCTATTAATGAAATATATATTATATATATATATATATATATATATATATATATATATATATATATATATATATATATATATATATATATATATATATTCTGATAATGTTCATTCACTAACACATATTATATTATTTCACACGTTTTTATTAATTGCATTTAGTTATTAATTGTTTATCGACCTTATCTTCTCGGGAGTGATTTCTGTTGAGTATAGTTGAATGCATGATAGTAAAATATATTAAGAATGACTCCAACTGGACACATCCATTATCAGCGTAATTAACATATCCCCCTAGACTCTCGCAATATTTAGGAAAACGAAAAAATTGGAAAAAAAAAATTCATTACAATCTAAATCTAAACTAGCCAAAGGTTTCTGTTATCTCAAACTCAAAAGCTGGCTCAAAAGATGATGATTGTCCAAGTCCATATGTGCAAGTCCCAGAGATTTTATCCAACCGATGTGGGACAACTAACACACCCTCTCACGTCCAGGAATGAACATCATGGAGCGTGTATTTTATAAATGACCCAACTATGGGCAGAACGAGTGTTCTAAATATAGGCATTCCAACACATAAACGAGGAACGTGAGCTCTGATACCATGTTAAGATTGAAACTTGGACCTAACTCAACCATAAAAGCTATCTCAAGAATGAAAGTCCCGGGGATTTTATTCAACCGATGTTGGACAACTAACATTTTCACGGGTTGCATCAACGGGTAAACTTCATGGAAAATAGTAAAGACGATTTTGGGATCCTTGCTGTCTTGGTTCATCATGCCATGATCAAAAACAGATCCAGAAATTTCAATAGATGAAGAGACGGTAACGACATGATAAATTTCGCGCATGGGTGACAAAATTTTTTTAAAGCACTTTGGAGGGTTATGCCTTGTATGCGACAGCCTTCACGAGATTTATTAATTGTGGAATCAATTCTTTATATATGGAGATAAATCTCTTGGAACGACCCTTCATTAATTACTCAATTTATTTACTTACAATTAAACTTATTATCACACCTTTACGCAACATAGTAAACTTTTTGTTTAGTACGAAATGCTTCTTTTAGGTCATCCTGCTGATTCACATGGAAGGACGCTTCTGATTCTCTTGTGTTCATTTTTAATTGTAACGCATTAATTCTGTGTCTGTGTTCGAGAATCTAACTTCTATTGCTTTGTTTTCTTGCGAGCGTTGTGTTTCATGCATGAACGTGGGGTAAAATATTTATTTATATAATTAAGTAGCTGGATACATATATAATTACGTTCGAATACAACAAGGTTAATGTCTACAAATATAAAAATAAACATCAAATATATATATATATATACATATTTTCCAGATAAGCAGCGGCCCCAGGATACAACGTTTTGGAGCGTTTCTCCGAGAATTGCGGCTGTTTGCCCACCCTCTTTATTTCTCTATCACCGATTTCTCGAAATTGACCTTTTCCAGTACTTGTTTATATTGCAAACACAACATAAGAAATGGCCAGAAGTTAGATTTAATAGAAATAAGAGTAAAAAAACAATAACGAGTTAAGATAATGTCTTATTTTTATCAGCTACTGTCGCGCAGATTTGACCCTCTTAATTGTATATAAACAAGAAGTTGATATACAATCATTAGAGTAGAGAAATCAACAAGCTAGCTCATGAAAACCCTATTAGATTTAACAGTGGAGTGCTACTAATTAGTTTTTTTTGTGTTTCTTTTTTTCAAATATATCTTCTTCTTCTTTCTCTTCTCCTCCTTCTAAAGTCAGCGCCTTGATCTTATGTCCTGAGTTGTTTTTCCTCAACTCTGTGAATTGTGATCGATCGTAAAGGTTCTTAAAGAAAAAGATCATGCATTGTGAACTTACTCGGTCAAATTATTAATGAGATCTCTATGTTTTGATCAAGAAGTATATGCAGCCAGTTTTTTCGAGAGCGGTGATGGAGAATTATCATCAGGGTGATTTAGCTGACATAGTCCGTGCCAGCGTCAGCGGAGGCGGCATAACTGGAAATTCGGCTGCCTCCACCTCTTTCACAGATATGCAGTTTCCCAGCAACCAAATCGGCTGTTATTCAGAAAACCACTGTGATGATGATTTTGGGGACCCGTTCAATCAGTTGGGAGATCCGCTCCGCGTCGATACACCGGTATCTGGATATGTTCTCAACCCGAATACGATGAAGCCCGTCAGTTCAAGCAATGGAGGATTTGGAGCTTTCGGAGGATCATATCGTAACCCTAGCGTAAATCTTGCTGATCATATGATGATGGATGATGAGATAAAGAAAAGACCTTCTGATTTGTTCTCGAGGATGCTGCAGATCTCTTCGAATCCTAAGCTGCCTGCTGTACCACCATGTGATCATCCTCCGGTTGGGGCTGCCGCTTCTTCCTCGTTATTATCAAATGATCAAGTATTGACTTTCCCAGATAGCTCCAAACTAGGTTGCTTGGTGGAGAGCCCAGGTTTGCAGATCTCGCCTCCGCCAAATACGGGGATTAAAAGGAGGTGCGTGTTGTCTCTCTCTTTCAAACGATTGATATTATCTGATCAAAGTTTTAGTACAATTCCTATATTTTATGCAACGAATAATAAAACTCGCGCTATATCACATGTTCCTGGTTTTGGAGGATCTCAATAGAGAATTAGGTTTCCAAAATATGATCTGGGGTTGTTTTTGCCTTTCATGATCTGTTGAGCCCATTTCTCCATTACTTTCGGCTTTTTCATAGAAAAAGCTACAAAAAGCAGCTGGCATGAAGAACTGCTGATCGAGCAGCTCTTGGACACCACTGAAAATGATTGTTCTGATCATGAATTATCTAGCTGCTCCATAAGTTTCAGTACTCGGTAATATTCCTTGTTAATATCATGTGTCCCAAGAATGTATTAATTTGATGCAATTCAGGAAAAGTCAGGCGAAGAAGGTTGTTTGTATACCGGCTCCGTCACCTGCAAACACCAGTCATAGTGGAGAAGTTCCATCTGATCTTTGGGCTTGGCGAAAGTACGGACAGAAGCCAATTAAGGGCTCCCCTTTTCCACGGTAATTGTGTTATTTATTCCCAGTGTCTGGATTAATAATGGTTATCAATGTCGACTAATCATATGCTTGCGGGCTTTCCTTTTCCTTCCTACTGAACAAGATATTTTAATGAAGATGGATATCATTCAATTCCAAGTTTTCTTCCTAACTTTCCAGTTTGATTGCTGTCGATTTTCGAAAATCCAGGGGTTATTACAGATGCAGTAGTTCCAAGGGATGTTCAGCAAGAAAACAAGTTGAGCGGAGCAGAACCGACCCCAGTATGCTGGTAATAACCTACACTTCGGAGCATAACCATCCGTGGCCAACACAGAGAAATGCTCTCGCGGGCTCCACAAGATCGCACCCAATCAAAACTAATCCTGCTACAAGAAAATCACCGAATTCCCAAGCCCAAGATCAGTCCTCAAGCCCCAACGAAGAAGAGAAAAAAGAAACCACAGAAAGTGTGGGGATCGTGCAATTTTGAAAGAGGAAAAGGATCCAGATTTCGACAGCCGGTACTTAGAGATTCACGACCACTGTGATGAATTTTTTGGGGATTTGGGAGAAATTGAGCCCGACCCATTAGATCTTTTGTTAACGCAAGGATTTTCCCGTGATCACGAGGGCTGTGAAAACAAGACTTTGGATCCTTTCAGCTTCTATGATTGGCCCACAAACTACAATTATCCGGCCACCAGAGCGCAGCACCACCACCAACCTGGCCCCTGAAGGAGATTAATCACTTGTTAATCAGTTTCATCTTTGGACGCAAGAAGCTGCTAAAACTCATGCAGTACAAACACAGATTAATCCCACAATTAACTGCATAGAAAGTATGCATGTTCTTAATTTTAGCTGATTTACTTTCAACCACAGTTGGCCCATGCAAAAACTTGTAAAAGTATACTCCATGATAATTACGTTTCATATTTTAAGAATTAATGATTCTTATCGTGAGATAAATAAAACAAAAAACAAGTGGTAGTTGAAATTGAATGCATGGGACGGGCCAGCATGAAGATTGAAGTGCATTTGTAATGGGAATAATGTGGATGGGACAGAAAGTTGAGAGAACAGAACGATTGAACAGTTTACAAGTACAGACACGACTGGAAAACTCAATGACGAGATTGATGTTCGATGGGACTCCTCCCATCTTTCAGAGTGGGATCGATATACATTTGTTTTCATGATATTATTAATTTTCCCGAGCGGTCTCATGTCGCCAAAACCATCCAAAATTGTAAATTTGTGCTTCTGTTTCATAAAAACATCAAATAAAGTATAATTTTAATATATATATACTTTATGATTATATTTGAAATCTCTGAAATAACTAATTTTTTATATCACTGTTTATTTTAATAATTATCTATTATTATTATTATAAATATATGAGTTGAATTGTAAATTTACATCTATGTCCTTATCTTCATTAAATAATATTCATTAATACATGGTTCTTTGGTTATTTTGTTTTCATTTATCAATTAATGTAATCTAAATCTAAATTAAATTGAAGCAAAACAAAATTTTGCATTCATTTTTTTTTTATGAAATTTGCAATCCATTTTTTTAAAAAACTTATATAAATAATGAATTTCAAAATGATATCTATTATCTATTATTACTATTATAAATATATGAGTTGAATTGTGAATTTACATCTGTTTCTTTATCTTCATTAAATAATATCCATTGTGAATTTACATGTATGTCCTTATTTTCGTTAAATAGTCTATTATTTTATTATTACTATTATAAATATATGAGTTGAATTGTGAATTTACATCTATATCCTTATCTTCATTAAATAATATCTATTAATACAAAATTTTATAATTTTCCAATTTCCTAGCAGTTTTTCTTTGAAACAGTTTCATTGATATATATCCTAATATATCAATATTTTTATTCATGATTCAAGTCGGATTAGAGACATGTTTCACAAAATTGACCCACGAAACAGCTTCATATGAGTTTCTGCGACAATTTTATTTTTAATTTGAGCAAATTAACATCCATGAATAACGTAAATTCTGTGAATTTACATGTATGTCCTTATTTTCGTTAAATAGTATTAATAAATACATGTTTTTTTGTTTTGCAGGTATTGATCAATTTTACAATAAATTAAAGAAAACTGAAATTTTATTTTGGAATAAGATTTATAGTCAATTTTTTTTTATATAAAAAAATTATATCTTTAATGAAATTTAAAGTAAGCGATACAATGTCAGCAGTACGCACAAAAACTTCCTAAGACTTCATCCATTTATGAATTTACATCTATGTCCTTATCTTCATTAAATAATATCCATTAATACATGTCTCTTTCGTTATTTTGTTTTCATTTATCAATTAATAAAATCTAAACTAAATTGAAGAAAAACAAAATTTTGCATCCATTTTTTGTGATGAAATTTGCAATCCGTTTTTTTAAAAAACTTATATATATAATGAATTTCAAAATGATAAAAATAATAAATATATATTTTAGTTTGTTTTTTCATAGTTATTAATGACTTCTAAAATAAATTGAAAAAAAATAAAATTTAGCTACCGTTTTTTAGAGTGGCATTTAAATTTATCTTATATTTTTTTGGAACGACATTTGCACTCCATTTTTTTTAAAATATATCTTTAATAAAATTTTAAATAATAGTAATAATCCATTTTTTAAAAAAAATTATATCTTTAATGAAATTCAAAATGATAACAATAATAAAAATAATTTTTTTGTATGTTTTTTCCTAGCTACTACTATTATTATTGTTACGACTGAAAATATATGACTTTAAATTGTGAATTTACATCTATGTTCTTATGTTGATGAAATAATATTTATTAATACATGTCACTTTATTTGTTTTTTTATGTATTAATTAATAAAATTTAAATTAAATTGAAGAAAAATAAAATTTAACCTCCATTTTTTGTGATGAAATTTTCACTCCATTTTTTTTTGAAAATTATATCTTTAATGAAATTCACATTGATAACAATAATAAATATATGTTTTTTGTTTGTTTTTTCCTTATCCATTAATGAGTTCTAAAATAAATTGAAGAAAAATGAATTTTAAATATTGTTTTTTTTAAATGAAAAATTTATCTACCATTTTTTAGAATGAAATTTAAATTTATCTTTCACTTTTTGGAATGAAATTTGCACTCAATTTTTTTAAATATATGTATCTTTAATAAAATTTAAAATAATCTTAATAATAAATACATTTTTTGGTTTGTTCTCACATCTATTAGTGAATTCTAAAATAAATTGAAGAAAAATAAATTTCAGTCACCACGTGTTAGAATGAAATTTACACTCCATGTTTTTTCTTTAAAAAAACAATATCTTTAATTAAATTTAAAATAAATCGAAGAATAATGAAATTTACGTTCATTTTTTTAAATGAACTATATTCTTATTTTAAAAATATTTATTTTTATTTTATGTATCTCTCCTTTTTTGTGTGATTTGTGAACTGTATCTCTATTTTTAGGATGTCCTTTTGTTTGATTTAAAATTTTTCATTAATCAATAATTAATAATTTTTAAAATAAATAGAATAAAAATGAAGTTTACGTTTTTGTTCAAAATTTTATATTTATCCAATTTTTGAGTAAGTCTTCTGTAAGACAGTATCAAGTAGATATATCTCTAAAACGAGTCGACATTTTTTATTAAATAATGTTAATGCATTTTAAAATAAATCGAAAAAAGATGAAGTTTACAATATTCTTCAAAATTTTATAATTCTCCAATTTTCGAGCAGGTCTTCTGTGAAACAGTTTCATTGATATATATCATAATATATCAATATTTTTCTTCATGATTCAGGTCGGATTGGAGACATGTTTCACAAAATTGACCCACGAAACATCTTCATATGAGTTTCTGCGACAATTTAATTTTTATTTTGAGCAAATTAACATCCATGAATAACGTAAATTTTGTGAATTTACATGTATGCCCTTATTTTCGTTAAATAGTATTAATAAATACATGTTTTTTTGTTTTGCATGTATTGATTAATTTTACAATAAATTAAAGAAAACTGAAATTTTATTTTGGAATAAGATTATAGTCAATTTTTTTTAAAAAATATTATATCTTAATTTAATGAAATTTAAAGTAAGCGACACAATATCAGCAGTACGCACAAGAACTTCCTAAGACTTCATTCATCTATGTACTACTCTCACTCGTGCATGCTTAACCCAACAAAACTAAATAACAGTGAAAGATTAATATTTTAACTTATTCAAATCCTTTTTATGTGAAACAAATTATTCTTACATCTATAATTACTTAAAATGATTTGTAATATTTTACTGATGTTTTTAAATATTTTTTTTGCTCAAAAAAAAAAGTTCTAAAAATATTACAATATCTTCATGCTTTATGCCCTATCAAATTTCTTTCGATGAATACAATATAACTTGTAGCTAATTTTTTCAATGACGCTATTTATGTATAGATCTTTATAAATTCAAAATATATCATGAGAACTTCAAAAATTACGGTTGTTATAAGTCCCACACGTGCAACGCACGTACATATCTTCTAGTATATATATATATATCAATTAAGTATTAAAACTTTAGTGTAAGATATATGTAACTTAACAAATTAAATTGAGTATTTGTTTCTTAAGTATCATATTGTAAGTTCAATTTTAACTTTCATTTTTTTTTATTTATTTTTTTTAATTCATATATCAAAATTACAATATATTCTTTCAGTATTTCTTATAATTACATTTTAATCATCGTTGAAATATAAACCAAATGAATTATAAAAAATATTTTAGAAGCACACAACATGTGTGTCAGCGCACTAATGTTATATATTTATAGTAAATATTTATATAAGCACCGATAAATAACAATCATTTATACAATAAATATAATGAAACATAAAAAAAATGATATATTCAATAAGTGAGTGTGACGTCTTCGTTCAAATTTGATATTTCTTTTCGGTCAAGTCGATGTATATATATATATATATATATATATATATATATATATATATATATATATATATATATATATATATATATATATATAACCAACAATGATACATGAAACGCGGTTCCTTTATTGTGATAATTAATGCACTTGGATTATTTCTGCTTCATTTTTGATATTATCTATGCTTACTATTCTTGTAAGAGTAATGGTTGATCTCTATACTATTTCGGGTCCACAAAAAACGAAACTAATAAAACCAACACACATTGTGGTGGATTGAGATTCTCTGCTGTGGGGAAACCCACTGCAGCGGAACTGTGCATTAATAAAAAAATTTATTTTTTTTTAAAATTTGATATTTTATATTTTAATTCTTTTAAAATTAAAATTATAATTTTTATATTAAAATGTGATTAATAATCCAATTTAAAGTTATAATTTTATTTTTGGTTACAAATATATATTGTTGGGGTAAAATGACGTGTCTCTTATTATTTTTTCTTTTATAATTTTTTCAATTTTTTTTTTTAAAAATAATAATAAAAAATTTAATTTATTTTTTACAAATATAAGATTCCGAACGAACAAGAAAAAACGACGGTACATTCAAATTTTTTTAATATTATAAATCTTTTAAAAAAACTATGTTGTCTTTTTTTTATCTTGTTAATTTTTTATTTAGAAGTTAAAATTTTATTAATCACATATTTGTAATAAAAATAATAATCTTATTGGTTTTTTTATATTTTAATTATTTTGCAAAAAACTATTTTCTCCTTTTTTGCATTGTTAATTTTTCTCCTTCCTTTTAAAGGTTTAAATACAAAAAATATTTTTTCCTTTCTTAGAGATTTAAGAAATAACCCAATTTTTAAAAAAAATTTAAAAAAACTAAGCGTTTGAACAAGAAAAATTATACAATATAAATTTCTTTTATATCGTGTCAATTTTGTGGTATTATTTTTAATTATTCGATATGTTCCACATTTTTAAATTTTTTGAATTTTTTTTACTTGGATTATTTCTTATATCTCTAAAAAATATATATATTTCATGTATTTAGAAGTTAATTTTATTTTTGTTACAAATATGTGATTAATAAAATTTTAAGTTTTAAATAAAAAATTCACAAGTTAAAAAAGAACTATAATATTTAAAAAAAATTGAATGTACCGTCGTTTTTTCTCGTTCGTTCGGAATCACATATTTGTAAAAAAAATTAAAATTTTATTAATTTTTAAAAAAAAACTAGTTGAAATAATTATAAAAGAAAAAGTAATAAGAGACACGTCATTTTACCCCCACAACATATATTTGTAACCAAAAAATAAATTTATAACTTTAAATTGGATTATTAATCACATATTTTAATATAAAAAATATAATTTTGATTTTGGGTACTTGTATTTTTTATGCTAAAATTTTAGAAATCATGTTTAAACATATTCAAAATATTTCATTTGGAAAGCAAAATTTAAAATCTATCCAAACATATATTCTAGTTTTGGTTTTGTTTGCTATTTAGCAGAACCGACAATAATATATAAGGTTTGATTCGAGCGGTTTATCAGAACCTGAACCAATCCGGTTTTACTCACTCTTACATAGAACTACATTACAAAAAATTATTAACCATAGCATTTAGTCACCTAATTACCCATATTGTTTTCAACTAATACATTATTTACTACAAACTACATTCTTTTTGCAAATAAGTTGTGCGTATTTGAATTAAGACATCGTTTGGTGATTTCTTGCAAGTCTTTTTATTGACCAGCCTCAAGTGCAATGTCGCACATTCTAGATCATAAAATCTGAAATGCAAAGGTGGTGTATGTATATGCAACTATGGATGTAAGGTTGTGTGTTTGAGCTCAAAATTTAAAAACTTAGAGATTAAAATGCCTTTACATGTTACGCAAATCGATGATCCAGATATCTCGTGTTGGGAAACTCAAACATCACATATTCCGATACAAATTGAAAGCGATCTCCTCTCTATATATCCGATTCATTCATCGATGTTGCTATCCCACCAATCATCTGAAATACTTGGAAATTCGAAAGACATTCAAGAAATGAAGAACGTTTTCTTTTCCGTGTTCCTGGCCCTCGCCCTGTTTTACTGCTTTGCTCATTCGAGCAATGCAGCAATCTCGTGCGGCACCGTGGACACGAAGGCTGCCTCATGCATCACGTATGCCACGGGGAAAGACGCAACCCCCTCGAAACAATGCTGCGCGGGGCTGCAGACGCTTGCTCAAAGCGTGAAGACGGTTGCCGACAAGAAAGACATATGCAGGTGTCTCAAGGCGGCTGTGAAGAACTTTGCAGGCGTGCAAGATAAGTTCTTGAGCAAAATTCCTTCGGCATGCAGCATCAAAGTTGGTTTCCCTGTCTCCGTGAACACTGATTGCGAAAAGTGAGTGCCATTGCGTCGTTTATTCTGGTTTAATAATCTTCTTCAGGTTTTTACAAGTGTATCTAAAAGTGTTTTCTTGTTTGGTTTATTAATTTTTCAGGTTACACTGAGGTTTTCTTTGGAATCGATCAAAGCTGGTTAATGTAGAAGCTTTGTTGAATAAGTCTGTATTACTCTTTTGAGAAATAAATCTTAGTGGGTTTTAATGGTTAAGACATTCGAGCTGTTCTTTATAAAGATTCAATTCTCTGTTTACTGCGTTCTGAGATTTTATCAACAGTCCAAGAACCAATATTAATAGATAATTTGAGTTTTAATTTGAATTCTTGGTCATTTAATTATGGCGGAGCCTCTATATAGTGTTACAATGTGAGGCCTGGTTTATAATATTTGATGATCATTTTTCAACGCTTTCACAAATTTCTGTGGATTATTATCAAACTTCTTGGAACATGCCTATCGAAGGAATTGCCAAATCCCACAGTAGTGGAATTTTTAACACAATCCGACAGCAGTGGAGGCTAGCTTCCATTTTGGAAGCTTTCTTTAGGTCAGATGGATTTTCCATATGCTGCTAATAATATAAGAGATAAACAGACAAACGGTGAATTGCAGAAAAATAATATATTTTATTGCCTGAAAATATCATTCAAACAAAAGAATCTCAAACAATCATGTGCACGCTCATCTAGTTGGTAGAACTGGGTAAGGCAAATAAGAATAAATAATAACGCCCAAAATAATGTCAATCAAAAAAAGAATCTCGAAAAAAAACCATCTCTCGAGCCGCCAAAGCAAGAGCAACCTGAAATCTTTGCAACATCAAGAACTTGAGTTGCACATGTAGCTGTAGAACACCTTCTTTTTCTTCCCAGAAGCATTACCAATTGTGATGGCAATCTTGCCTGGTTCTTTATTCTTGAATGTCCAGCGAACTGGTGCCTCTTCCGAGCACATCTTCCTCTCTTTCTGGATAATCATGGTGTAAGAGTTTCCATTATCAGGCACAAATTCTACTGTGCAGTTCACCTCCCAACCTAGAGCTAAAATGTCCCAGGTGATTCCCGTTCCAGCCTGTACTCATGAAACACTAAGCATCAATCTTTTGGAAAATTTCGAATAGCCCATCGATTAATCACGTTAAGTACCTCTGGTAGGGGGATTTCAAAGCTTGTGATTGATCCAGCTCTGATCAGCAATTCAGAAACTTCATTCTCAAATTTTTCCTCCCTTTTCATTCCACCATACTGGATAGGGATTTCTTGAATCGGAACGTACCTGTCTCATCACAGACAGAGTTTTTCATCAACTTCTTCTGACACAGAAATCAAGAAAATACACGTGGAAGTGGGTAAGATCAACTCACTTGAGCAAGGTCTCAGTGACCTTAGACGGTCGAGCAAAGACCAATTTGCTTTTGCTTCTTTGAGTCAAGAAAGGAGATATCAGGGAATGTAAGGCATAATACCAGAATGGAACATCAACAAAAATCTGCAAGAACGAACGGGCTCATCATGAATGAATAAAAAGATTAAGAATGCAAAAAGAAGAACCAGACGAAATGAAGTTAAAACTTACGTTTTTGGCGACAAATTCAGGGTAATTGTCCTGGAGAAGAGCAACTGCTTTGCTCGCCACAGAGCGAACCTCCTTCTTGGATGGTCCAGGAGAATTCTTGAGATCATTGATCTGAATAAAAGAATTCACACCACCAGGCTTAAAATTAAGCTTTTGAATGCCTTTCTCCATAAGCTGGACCCTCCATCTCAAGAACTGCTCACGCTTCTCCTCTGTGGCCAGTGTCTTTTGATAGATCTCTTCATTGTCCAAGACCCCAAAAATGTTGTAACAAATGGGGTGACCCTGGCGATCAGTGCCGCTCAGATATGCAGCAGATGTAAGATCAGGCCCAAACTCTTCATCTAAGATCGAATCAATCTTATATTCTTTTCTCCATCGAAGCGTTTTCTCGAGCATCTGGAAGGCATCATTGACCTTGAAATCCCTGGCCCTCAAGAATTTTAAAAGAACCACATCAGTACGATCATCCCCTTTACTAGGCAACAGGGGTACTCCCCAGATGGAAATATCTTTTTCCTCTTCAATGTTTCCATCACTTTCTGGAGTTTTGGCACATTCAATGGGTTTTTCTTCAGTGCCCTCATCACCATTATTCTTCTCTTCTTCACAACCTTCTTTACTTTCTCCCGCGGGCTTTTCCTTCTCCTCCAATTCTTCTTCAGTGGGTATGTCAGCCACTTTCTTTTCTCCTTCCTTATTAAAAAAGAACGTGTTCCCCGAAATCGCTTCTTCCAGTTTGGATTTCAGCTCATTCAACGCCTTCCTCTCGTGCTGCTTCAAATCAGACGGAAAATTGCTCTCTTCCCTGTACGAAGAAATCTTTTCCACAGCCTTTGATTCGCAAGCACGATCCTTTTCGTTGCAAACTTGTTCGCCCAACTTCACAGCCTCCTCCGCCATTTCCATTGTCTCAGCTTTCACATCAATAGTCATGGCGATATATCTTGCTTGATCCAAAACACAATAAATCTACATCAGCATTACAGCATAAAACAAGGGAAAAAAATCCAATTTCCCCAAACAGATTTGCAAGAATGATTTACCTAGCTGAGCTTTCTTTCTGGTCTTTTCCTTTGTATAGGTTCTGCAAGTGAGAGAGAAGTGGACAAGGGGTGGGTTGTTTATATACTTTGAAGAAGAGGAGCTCCACAACGGTCAAATATTTGTTGTCATGGCATTCGCATGTTAGGAGCCGTTAAGATTCGCTTCGTTTGTACAGCCTGGATTCCAGCGGAGTTGGATTGTCGGAAATCAACTCGAGATTCCGTCGAGGTGTCAAATAATATATCAAATAAAATTGAATTGGTCAACGGGCCTTCAAATTTACTCTCATGGGCTGTGTGTGACCAAAACGATCAGGGCCCAATTAGGCCCTCCATATATTGTGTATGAAAATAAAATAAAAAAGTTAAAAAAACTCCTCAATTTTTTTTAACAATTATTCGAGCAATAATATAATTATAATGACCCCATTCCAACAGGATACTTGGTTTATATCGTATATCTTATCTTGTACTTGTAATAATAAACTTACTATAATTTTAAAGTTGAAACATCCATTACTATATTAACTAACTTATAATTTATTTAATGAAATCTTATTTAAAATTATAACATATCCTAATTATATAATTTATTGATGACATTTTTTAAAATACAATAATATCCATATTTGTATTTTTTTTAAATGAACAAAATCATTATTTTTTAAAATTTAAAAAAAAAAATTGTGCTAATGTAAACAAACATCTATACTATCTATTAATACACTTTGTTTTTTGTTATTTTTTTTTCAAATTTCAACACACACTTTTATTTATTTTTTTTATTTCAACAATTTAAATATCAATTTAGTCACCCCATAAATTATCAAATTACACTTTAGTCCATTGATAATGATAAAAAAATTGTACACACGCATCGCGTGTGCATAGTCACTAGTATAATTAAAAGAAGAGCACATGAGAGAAACGGAAGACTTGGTCTACCAACTTGTAAACAATGAGATTCGACCATTCATCCATAAACACAATGTCCCACCATTGAAACGTACGGTAGTAATTAAAATTTATGAACAAGTGTACGTGTGATAGTCGCAGAAGCTTTGAGAATGAAGACATCCTTTCTTCTTCTTCTTCTTCCTCTTGTTTTTCTTTCTTTCAACGTTTCTTGTTCTTCAGCAGCAACGGATTCTGTTTACAACTCCTATGTACAATGTTTTACGGATGATAATAATGTCTCGGATTCCCAAATCTCTGCAATTATCTACAATCCCGCTAATCCTTCTTTCACCTCTCTTCTCCAATCCTACATTCGAAACCGCCGCTTCAACCTATCCACCACCCCCAAACCCGTCTTCATTGTTACTCCGACGGAGATTTCCCACGTCAGCGCTGCCGTCCTCTGCGCCAAGAAACTGGGACTGCAGCTTAAGATCCGCAGCGGCGGACATGACTACGAGGGAATCTCCTACGTGTCTGAGACCACGTTCGTTATACTCGATATGTTCAATCTACGTTCGATTGACATCAACATGGAAGATGAAACTGCCTGGGTGCAGTCCGGAGCTTTGCTAGGTGAACTGTACTACAGGATCTGGGAAAAGAGCAAAGTCCACGGGTTCCCGGCTGGGGTCTGCCCCACTGTCGGGGTCGGTGGTCACATCAGCGGCGCTGGCTACGGCAACTTGCTGCGCAAGTACGGGCTTACAGTAGATCATGTGATTGACGCGCAGATTGTGACTGCGAAAGGAAGTGTTTTAGACCGTCGAGCCATGGGAGAAGACCTTTTCTGGGCCATTCGCGGCGGCGGCGGCGCGAGTTTTGGTGTCATTCTGGCTTACAAAATAAAACTAGTCCCGGTGCCACCAATTGTTACCGTTTTCAGGATTATAAAAGGTTTGGACCAGAATTCGACTGAAGCGCTGATTCAATACCAACTAATTGCAGACAAGATTGACAATGATCTCTTCATCAGGGTTCTCTTGCAGCCAGTTACCAAGAAGAAAACTCGAACTGTTCGAACAACGTTCATCGGCATGTTCCTCGGTGATTCTGCCAGGCTATTATCTGTCACGGATTCAGGATTCCCGGAATTGGGGCTGACCAAACTAGATTGCAAAGAAATGTCATGGATTGATTCAGTTCTGTACTGGGCTAATTTCGAAAACACCACCACTCCAAGTGCTCTTTTAAGCAGAACCTCAGGTTCCGTCAACTTCTTGAAACGCAAATCAGATTACGTGAAGACACCCATTTCCAGGTCGGGCCTGGAATCTCTATTCAATAAGATTGTGGAAATAGGTAAAGTAGGGCTTGTTTTCAATTCTTATGGTGGGAGAATGAGTGAAATCCCGGAATCAGAGACCCCGTTTCCTCATCGAGCTGGTAACCTTTTCAAGATTCAGTATTCTGTAAATTGGAAAGAAGAAGGTGAAGCAGCACAAAAAAATTTCATCGATCAGGCTAGACAATTGTACGATTTCATGGAGCCTTTCGTTTCGAGCAATCCAAGAGAAGCATACCTCAATTACAGAGACTTGGATATTGGCACAACTGACAACGGTAATAACAGCTACAATGAAGGAAAAATTTACGGGATGAAATATTTCAAGGGCAATTTCGACAGGCTGGTGAAGATCAAGACTGCTTTTGATCCAGACAATGTGTTTAGGAATGAACAAAGCATACCGACACTGGCTTCTCCTCCAGAAGAAAACAAAGGGAGGCATTTTAGTGCTGCATCATTGAAATTATCAGTGCTTATCCAATGCTTGACTGCACTAAGTCTTGGGAATTTTGCACATTTGCCATGCGATATATAGCTTAGTTAGTAAAATAATATACATCAAATTCTTTCTCAATGCATGCATTGTGCATATTTCCATGGCTTTTTCCAATTATACGAAAGAAGTTGATTGTTGATAAAAAAAACTTATTCTGGAATGGAAGAAGACATCTCGTTTGGATCGACAATCTATGCCATTGGATGTATCTTAAGAACAATACCTTAAGGTTGCATTAACCGTAATTCAACACTCAGAACATGCAGAGAGAAATTTTGTTCAACACTCGCTCAGAATATGCATTTCACTCTGACTAATATTTTCGGCTAACCAAACAAGCAACCCTGACTTTTTTAAACCAACACTTGTCTGATGATTATGAGATGCAACAATAATACAAGAAATCCTTTCTCTTCGGGGGATATATGCGAAGTTGCAGAAACTAGAACAGCCTTAGATGAATCCCATGTCCAGTTCATTTTATAAAGCAGTAGATTGTTTGGAGGGAATTCACAGTAGGGGGTGATTATCTTATATAAGAAAAAAGAATTTCTTGATAATTTTCCTTTTCTTCATTCTGCAGTAACTAAATGTCATTTTTTGATACTTTATCAATTAAAAGAAAGGTTTTGTACAATATTGAATGCAGAAAAGTATTTGGGGTAGATAAATTCATGTTCCTCCCACTAATTCAATCCATTTATTTTTTAGTCGTGGATGCCCCACGTGTTCTTTGATTCCCTTGCTTTTGCTGATTTTTTTTCTGTTGTTTATTGATTCCTTTTCTCTGATTTTCATCGTTTATTTTGAACTCCCACCATTACAGTACCCCAGGCTCAAATATCACAGCAAAGATCATCCATAAAATTTTATAATTTCCTCCATGTAAACACACAATCCAATCACTATCTTCGGCTGAAACAAGATGGCCTTGTAATTAGTAGGTAAGGTCATATTTACTACAAAGTCTCCAAGTTATTCTCGACCACCATTCATGCCGGTTCAAATGCACCATAGTGCATAGGCGAATATGAAATTTTATCCAAAAAGTTTGCATTTACTTTACTTTTAAGTTTTGTCCTTGACAACTGTAATCACGTTTGACTTAATGAGCAAGGAGTTAAAACACACAAACACAACATTTTGGGATTTACAGCAAAATAGAATATTACCATTTTGTTTTTTCTACTTAAAATTGTTTGCAGGATGTGACTAGAGTCGTTTTCCCATTCAATAGAGTGTGTTATTTTCCTCACTTTAGATATCCTTAAAGCAACAAATGAACATGAATTTGTAATTTAGAAGGCAAGATCGGAAATTCAGGTAGAAAACTTCGGTTTTGAAGTCAAAAAGTACTCAGATACTTGGAAATTCATTAAGCATAAACTAATATTGATTTTCTTACCTCATCATTATATTCCTAAATCACCCACCTAACAAGTATTGAATCACGACATTCATATTATATCATATAGATTCATCAAGAAACCACAAAGTCCATAAATACCTCAGTCCCCCCCTTCATACGTTACACACAACTAAAAAATTGCATTACATCAGTGAAAAAACTCTATCATGGGATCCTCAACCTGTTTATTTCTTACACTGAACACGATTCTGCTCTTTTCTTCATTGGTTGCTTCACAACCAATTCTTGAAAAACTCTACCAGTGCATTTCTCTAAATTCCGACCAGTCTATCCCATTTTCAACAGCTTTCTTTGCCCCAAACAATGCTTCATTCAACTCCATCTTACAATCTTCTGCACAAAACTTGAGGTACTTGCTACCTTCCGTGCCTAAACCTCAGTTGATCTTCACTCCGTTGACCGAAAATCATGTTCAAGCAGCTGTCATTTGTGCGAAAGAGCTTGATATCCAGTTCAGAGTGAGAAGCGGAGGCCATGATTATGAAGGCCTTTCTTACACGTCAGAACTGGAACAACCATTCATACTTGTAGACCTTACGAAACTTCGATCTATTGCTGTAGATATCCAGGATAACAGTGCATGGGTTCAGGCTGGTGCAACAAATGGTGAACTTTATTACAGAATTTCACAGAAAAGCAAGACTCATGGGTTCCCTGCTGGACTTTGCCCCAGCTTAGGAATTGGAGGGCACATAACTGGAGGAGCATATGGTACCCTGATGAGGAAATATGGGCTAGGAGCGGATAATGTGATCGATGCACGAATAGTTGATGCCAGTGGCAGGATTCTTGATAGGGATTCTATGGGGGAAGACCTTTTCTGGGCTATTAGAGGAGGCGGTGGAGCTAGTTTCGGGGTGATTCTTGCATGGAAGGTAAGACTCGTTCCTGTTCCAGCAACTGTCACAGTTTTCACCATTCCGAAGACCTTGGAACAGAATGCAACAAAAATTCTCCACAAGTGGCAACTAGTTGCTGATAATATTGATGAAGATCTCTTCATCAGAGTCATAATACAAGTTATAGATGATGCACAGAAAGGTGAAAGAACCATCCAAACTGCTTATAATGCTATGTTTATTGGAAGAACAGAGAGGCTTCTCCAGGTGATGGATGAAAGCTTCCCCGAATTGGGATTGACCCGAAAAGATTGCACCGAAATGAGTTGGATTCAATCGGTGCTTTACATTGCTGGTTATCCGAAAAATACGCCACCTGAAGTTTTGCTCAAAGGAAAGTCTTTATTTAAGAACTACTTCAAAGCCAAATCAGACTTCATCAAAGAGCCAATACCAGAGACCGGGCTTGAAGGGTTGTGGAAAAGAATACTCGAAGAAGATTCAGCATTGATGATATGGAATCCATATGGTGGAATGATGAGCAAGATATCAGAATCCGAAATCCCTTTCCCTCACAGAAAAGGGGTTCTTTTCATGATACAGTATCTAACCCTTTGGAATGATGAAAAGCCCGAATCCGAAGCCAAGCACATGGACTGGATAAGGAAGCTTTATAATTACATGGCCTCTTATGCTTCCATGCTTCCAAGAGAAGCCTATGTGAATTATAGAGATCTTGATTTGGGAGTGAACAAGAATGGTACAAGTTTCATAACATCAATTTCGTGGGGTACCAAGTACTTCAAGGACAATTTTAACAGACTGTTGAAGGTGAAGACTACGGTTGATCCTGATAATTTCTTCAGACATGAACAGAGCATTCCAACTCTATCATTGATGAATCAGAGAACAGGAAGAGAATGATTCACTAAAAATTAGTTTGTTATATATCCTGACTACGACTTAAGATATGCTGCAACTGAATCCCTTTTTATAATCTGTTTTGTGTTCTATTTGCAGTTTGATTGTCCTAAAAGTTTTATGTATCATTTCTTGTAATTGGATTTTCGATAATATTCCAGCTAGTACTTCAACCATTTTACATGAGTTCATTTCAAAATTGAAAAAAAAGTGTTTATTTTTACCCTCGGGTGATCCTTTTTCTTGAAGTGTTTATTGGATCATGAAGTGCATCTGTTATGTGTTCTGTAGTGTATAGGTACATATGCAAACAATGGCGAAACATTTACATAAAAAAGAACAAGAAATGAGCAAGTCGGGGAGTTTAAACTGTATCATTTCTGCAAATGGGGCATGAACTGTGAGTCCTCAGCCACAGGTCTATGCAGCTCTCGTGGAAGCAATGCCCACACTGAATAATGCTTTTCACAGTCTCCGTGGGATTGTATTCTTCCAAACATATTGGACAAGTAGTGCTATTAGGCCCCGGGATCCGTCGACTTTCTCCGAGGCGGATTGTTTTGAATCTATTTACAGCAGTATTATTACCAGAGCCTGCTGTCACATTGGAGGGTGGGGGCGGCGGTGCTCTCCAAACAGGGAGGTTTATTTGGTTTCTGTTTCGACTTCGAGCTACGAGAGCAACTCGGTCAGCTACCCTTCTTATAATCTTCCTTATCCAACTTATGAAACAGATTAATGCCAGAATCAATCCATACAGCAGAAAACCAAATATATTCGGTAGAATAATGCTTAAGAAAACAACCAGCACAACATAGCCTGTAAATAAAAATGCGCCAATTATCAACTGCAGACATAGAAATGAAGAATTACGTTCTAAATTTTAAGTTTTCTATTCCGGCGCAAATTTCCATGTACATGATGAAACTAGGGACATTGGCACATCAAGAATCAAGTAAGTGATAAAGATCGGATTTTTCACCTGCACCGTGGCGTTTTTTCTTGAAACAAGCTTCGCAAGTCGTTACATTCCATTTCAACATAAGATCGCCATCGAATCCATTGAATTCATACTGAAGGGGCGACGAAACCGGTATAGGCACAGTTACCATCACATTGCATCCTAAAGAAATGATCTCTTCTGCACGTGATATCGATGAAGTTGCCAATACGGAGAACGTGGAGTTGCTCAGGCAACCGACAGTGGTGAAATTACTCGAACTTAAATTCCCTCGAGGACAGCCGAAAAACGTGTAGTTCTGATAGCTCACAGCTATGAGAGGGGAATACGAAATGCCTGGACTCAAGAACCTGCTGCCGAGGCAATCAGCATTAGTAGGATAGAGTTGTATTACATCGGCTGAATAGTTGATATCCCTTACATATAAATCCCCGAGAGAAGGAAGATTCAGAAGAGGGACACCTTGCGCATCGCTGCACGTTAAATTTAAGGCAAGATAGTCACAACCATTTTGGTTTTGGCCCTGTAACTGGAAAGGGTACCGTATAGGCAAGCTTTTGTTTCCACAAAATGAATCGGGACAACCTTTGGAATGAACAACGGGGAAGATGAAGAAAACAAGAAAAGAAGTTGCGGAAATCTGATTCGTTCTGGGCATCGAATGATGTAAGTATGAAGACTCGAAACTATTACAGGGAAAATGTGATGATGTAGGTACATTTCTCTCGAATTATTAGCGCCTAAATCTGTCGAAATCAAAGGTTGACTTGAGATGGTATTGTTGGCAAAACCCATGAAAGGCATAATTTATCATATTAAATTGTTAAAAATTTGACTGAAAACTTATACAGAAGCGTATTTGAAATCATTTAGCGTCTAATCACGAATTCTTTAGAACGTGTCTTCATCTACACACTTTTTCCTCGAGATAATCTTTTAATTTTATCTTCTAAACCTTTTTCTTAAAGATAATAGAGAACTTGATAAAGCATGATCTTATGATCATTACCATATATATTCCTCATGACCATATATATAGATAATGTTTATCATTATCTTCTGATATTTCTGTTTTATATCATTATAAAAACAAAAATCACACTCTATTTACATATTAAAAGCTCACAACCTATTAGCTCATATCTCTACACATTAAAGGCTCGTAACATATTATATACTTTAAAGTTCAATAATCCGAAACTTTAATTGTATTTTGATCTTAATTTAATAGACCATTTAAGACGTTTAATTATTTATATATAAACCTATATAAATATAATTTATCAAACAAATATTTGCGGAAGTGGTAAAGTCGTCAGGAAAGTGACCGGCCAATGAGCCTTTGATTTGTTCCAAATGATGTCCAATATGATATGCCAAGAGCAAGTACGACCACGCTATTCACGCCGCATACACTCGTTTTCTTTTTTAAATAATTAATTATTTAACTAGGTGAGACCGAGTTGGAAATATATATATATATATATATATATATATATATATATATATATATATATATGAAATTAGATTTTTATTTTAAGGACGAAAATTTACATGCAGGGCAAAGTTTGATTTTAATAATGTTTTGGAGAAATAGTTTTTATTTTATTTTATTTGTTAAATGTCTATAGTTTTTTAAAAAAATATTTATTGATCAGAATTATAAGATTTATATTATATTAAATTGTAAGATATTATTTATTTATTTTTATTTTTATTTAATTTTGGACAGTGTAGAGAAATAAACTTTTGAGAAAATGAATAAAAAATGAAGAATATGTTTGTGTTTCGTAACCTCATGATATTAAAATTTTAAAACTAGTCTCATACGGATTCTAATTGTTCAAAAGCCATTGTGATATTTTATAAATAAATGGAATTTCTTTCAAATACTCGTACCATCAATAATTTGTTCGATTTAAAATTATCATCACATTCATTTAAATAAAGAAAGAGTGAGATATGTTATCTAGTAAGAATATTTTTGTTATTTTATTCAAAAACAGTATGAGAGTTACTTATTTATCAAATATTATTTCTAAAAAAAACACCTTTTCGCTTTTATTTTCTAATACTATCACTTCTAAATTTTTTTAAAAAAATTTATAAATTTAATCATTCTAACTCTCAAAAGGTAAAACTTGTGTGAGACGATCTCATGGTCCATGGGTCATATTTTGTGAGACGGATCTCTTGTTTGGGTCATCCATAAAAAATATTAATGTTTATTGTGAATATCGGTAGAATTAACTCGTCTCACATATAAAGATTCACGAGACAGTCTCACAAGATACATATTCAAATAGATAAAGGTCAGTCGAGTATCGACCATCAAGTGTTGTCAATTCTTGTAGAATTTATGCTAAAATCGACAATCAAAATCTCGTTTCCCACATGAATATATGGGTAATACAATTTCAACACGAATGCGTATATTCAATAATACGAGAATTTCTTGGGCCTTTTGTCTCGTTCTTTTACCAATAAAATATACGTACATAGACGGAAAAGGTTTCGTTAATAAAAAAAAACAGTCGATCTATATAATTTAATTCACAATATTTATATAAAGAAAAAAAATACAATTAACCAATGAAACATCTGGAAAAAAATTTAAAATTTAAAACGAGTTCTCGAATTTGAAACCAATCATAACAAACTCGTACATTTACTAAAAAAAAAACACATTTACATGTATAAAAATAAAGAATGACACATCATTCCACAAAGTATTCAGCGTTGTTTGTTTTCCTCTAATCGTAGATTAGCTGTCGAAAACAATGCTAGTTTTGTTTGGTAATGTTTACTCGGCAGTTAATTAATATTTCTACTTGACTTGGTCCTTTAATCAAATGGTGTTTCTTTCATCGAAAAAAAAGAATTGCATGTCTATTTCCTGTTTACATTTCCAGTCCATTCACTCGGTTCAGTTTTTTATTCTTTTTTTCTCGGACTTGTAAAAGTGCAAGTGTATTCTCTTTACTACAGATCCAACGATTATCATTGATCAAAATATATGAGGTTTATGGTTGATTCCATATATATTTTTTGAGTGAGTTTCATGTGTGATCGTCTCACGGATCTTAATCGGTGAGACTGGTCAATCCTACCCATATTCACAATAAAAAGTAATACTCTTAACATAAAAAATAATATTTTTTCATGAATGACCCAAATAAGAGATTCGTCTCACAAATATAATCCGTGAGACCGTTTCACACAAATTTTTGTCATATATTTTAATGTAACGGTGTTCATTGTTTTTATCATGTAGATAATATCTTTCAGGTAGATTGGACTAAACCGTTGAATTAAGATAAGATGATGTTTAATTTGAGTAAATCAAGGATAACATTTGGACCAATTCGGTTCCCCCCAAAAAATTTCTTGTTTAAAGGACTAAAAACAACCATACATTTATAAAGGCAAAATTAATTAGGAGGAATAAATTAAAATAAAAATGCCGGGTCTCACCAAAGAATGGCCGGCCATCTTTTCAATTATATCAATATAAAAGTTCTATATGAATTTATAATTATATCTGTGTTTTTTTTTCGTATTTCGTCATTAATGATGTTAAATTTATTTAGGTAATTCTATTTATTAGGTTTTTATTGTATTAAATTTCTCATGACTTGTTTTAATAAATATTCATGATTTTCATCAAATTTAATGTCATTTTTTATTTTAATATGTGGTTATGATTATTTATTTATTTAGATGATTTAAATTCAAGTTTTATCATTCTCTTATGTTGTTTCTTTTCTTTTTTCTTTTGGTTCAATTTTAATTTATTTTCTCAGAATTTTAAATTTAATTGCTTATCTATCTATATTCTATATTTAAATTCTATATCACTGTGAAAATGACATTTGAATTATGAATTTGAAATTATGTTTTTGTGCTCTCTTGTCTTTTGTCATTAATGATAGTCTTTGTAGAAAGCTTAGTAGGTTCATGAAAATCAAATAAAATTTATTTATTAAGAAAGTGAAATCTAATGATTTACGAATGAATGGACGTAAGAATTGTAGCAATTAAGAAAGTGAAATCTAATGATTTATTTATTAAAAATTTACATGAAAAGCAAAGAAAATTTTAAAAAAATTAATTTTTTTTTATTTTATCTTACAAGTAAAACAACTTGTGTATGATAACAATTTGGATTCCAAAATAATAATAAAAGTGTTAATGAATTGGAATATTTATTGTAACATAAATCAAATTTATTGTAATAGTAACTTATTTCAATTGAAACTTATAACTAGAGAAATATCTGAGTTCATCTGGAATAAGTGGGAAGGTGAAATCGAATGATTAAAAGTATATAGATATGATCAAACATATTTTATTTTACATTTCATCAAGTAATTAAAACAAAATGTGTATGAATTAAAATCTATTTTAGTTAACAAGAAAGAAGTTGATAGATGTAGGCGTTTGTGTCATGACAAAATTAAAGAGAAACAATAGTAGATCAATTCTACTAATTAGTAGTATATATAATTGATGATACTAAGAATTTTTCGTACTTCATTTTACATAGAAAAAGCGATAATAAATATATATATATATATATACATATTATGTGGGGAAAAATATGCAAGATTAAAACTGAAGTAGTTGTTTATGACTGGTTCACATTGATTGTAAGATACACAATCATCGTTTTTATTTATCAGATTAAACAATTTTAATTATTTCAAATCAAATTGTTTTAACGTGCAAGACACATGCATATTTCTAGCATATATAAAAGTTCAACATTTAAATCTCAAACTTTTTGAGAAATATATGATTAGTCTAGCTAATTAACGTTTCAAAATATGATAATCGCCTTCAATTTGCCTTGTTTGGTCCAATGCATGCAAAAGTTTACATTGTGGAGCAGATGTTAATCAACAGAAAATATTTTTTTTTTGTGGCCAGGTTCATGTACGGTTTAATGAGGACAAGAACTCCCGAACATTTATTGTGTCGAATTTTTGTTGTCTTCTCCAGGAATTATTCTTGTAATTAAGCCTGAAAAAGTCTTTGGGTTTGGCGTTGGACTTCTTCTTGTATGGTCAAAGGATCAACACATAGATATATGGTGAATATGACTTGGTCTTGTGTTGGATATTAGCTGTCAGGTGATAATATAAACACACACAAGTCATTAGTCATAGCACCACATTAACACCTAAATCCTTTGGTACGTAAAGCTAATATTGCAGGAAAATGGCAAATTTCATGCTAATTATCGCGATGAATATTATATTTGCATTTTTCGTCGTCCTAGCCCACGAACCTAGCCCTCTACAAGATTTTTGTGTTGCAGACTTCAATAGCACAGGTCGGTATATATATATAATCATTAAAAATCAACTCATGTGCTTAATTCTACGTACTTCATATGTATGTCTGACTTTGCTAATTAACTTGTTCGTATATATGCACCGTGGCATACAGTGATGGTGAATGGGTTTGCTTGCCTAGACCCCAAGCAAGTAACAGCCGATCACTTCCTTTTCAGAGGCCTTAACATACCAGGAAACACATCTAACCCATTGGGCTCCTTCGTAAACCGGCCAACTGTGTTTGAAATCCCCGGCCTCAACACCCTCGGCATCTCCACTGTTCGCGTCGACTACGCCCCAGGCGGGGTGGTCCCACCGCACCGACACCCACGAGCCTCCGAAATACTGACGGTGCTGGAAGGCACGGTGTTTGTGGGCTTCGTCACCTCAGACCCCGAAAACAGGCTTGTTTCGAAAACACTGGACAAGGGAGATGTTTTTGTTATTCCATTTGGACTGATTCACTTCCAACAAAACGTTGGCCAAGGGAATGCTGTTACAATGGCGTTCTTGAGCAGCCAGAACCCTGGGGTTATCGCCATCGCGAATACCGTTTTCGAATCGAAACCTGAAATAGACGATCGGGTACTGGCAAAGGCTTTCCGGGTTGATAAGTCGTTCGTCCATCAGCTCCAAGCTCCACATCATTAAGATTTTAATTTGGTTCTTGTGATTCGTTTATTATGTTACGTTTTCTCTGCAATGTGTAGATTAAATGCACTTTTAATTTATATTCATTTCAAGTATTTCACGTGAGTAATAAATGAGTAATAAATATAAGGCAAAAACTTGTGTGAGACGGTCTCACGAGTCGTATTTGTGAGACGGATTACTTATTTGGATCATCCATGAAAAAGTATTACTTTGTATGCTAAGAGTATTACTTTTTATTATGAATATGAGTAGGGTTGACCCGTCTCACGGATTATAACCCGTGAGACGGTCTCACATGAGACTCACTCTATATATAAATATCTATATCATAATATAAATAGAGACTATGTTTGAAAAAATCCCGTCAAAATGATATTAAATTATAAAAAAATATTTATCTTTACATTTACATATACAAACAAGAGTAAGTCTCATGTGAGACCGTCTCACGGATCACAATCTGTGAGACGGGTCAACCCGACCCATATTCACATTAAAAAGTAATACTCTTAGTATAAAAGGTAATACCTTTTCATGGATTATCCAAATAAAGATCCGTCTCACAAAATACAACCCGTGAGACCGTCTCACACAAGTTTTTGCCAACAAACAAATAAGAAATACCTACATACGTGATTAAAAGTGAAATTTTGTTTACTTTTTTTTAAACAAGAATGTGATGTTTTTTGAAATATAAATTACATTTAAGTGTATGAAATAATTATATTATTTCATTAAATGTTGGTCATGAGTTTTAATTTTGTGTTATTTTTATATATTTAATTTCACTACTCAATGTCATATTAAATGAAATATAACTTTTTTACACAATACTACGTTTTATAATAACTATTGACGGTCCGTTGTTATTTTTATTATTATGTATTTTAATTAAAACTTTAATATGAATATTTTTAAAATGTCCTAAAATTAATTAAAATTTATATTTAAAGTTTTTATTTCTAATAAATTTAAAAATTGTGATTTTTGAAAAAAAAAAATTATTTATTGTTTAAAATTTTGATAAACAAAATAATATATAATTTTTTAAATATATTTTTTTTACGGCTCACAATTCTGCCTATGAATATGTGTAGAAACTCCCTTTAAAAATTATAATTAAGTAATTTTTATCCTCCTAAATATAATTTTTTTAATAGTTTTTTTGAAACGGTCTCACGGATATTTATATGTGAGACCCGTGAGACGAATCAATCTTTACGATATTCACAATAGAAAGTAATACTCTTAGCATAAATTATAAAAAAAAGTAATATTTTTCCATGGATGATTCAAACAGGAGATCCGTCTCATGAAATTGAAATGTAAAACCGTTTCACGAGAGTTTTTGCGTAACTTTTTAGCAAATCAAGAAGAATATATATACATACACATACAAACATTTGAATGTCCTCTGCCCGACCGTTTTTAGTTCGTCCAATCTCCCTGATTTCCTCTCCTCCACTCCCGGGAAAAAAAAAACTACACAATAGCAAAAGCGCTCATAAATATCGTGGAAACATAAATATCTCAAAAAAAAAAAAAAAAAAACTTGGACAGATTCTCCATTTTTCTGGGACAAAGGATCCTGTGGAAAAATGAGAGAGATCCTTCACATCCAAGGCGGCCAATGCGGTAACCAGATAGGCGCCAAGTTCTGGGAGGTCATCTGCGACGAGCACGGCATAGATCAGACAGGAAAATACAGCGGTGACTCTGAACTCCAGATCGAGCGCGCTAATGTCTATTTCAACGAAGCCAGCGGCGGAAGGTTCGTACCACGCGCCGTCCTCATGGACCTAGAGCCTGGCACTATGGACTCCGTTAGGTCTGGCCCTTTCGGCCAGATATTCAGACCTGACAACTTTGTCTTTGGCCAGTCTGGTGCGGGGAATAATTGGGCCAAGGGGCATTACACCGAGGGAGCCGAATTGATTGATGCCGTGTTGGATGTTGTTCGCAAGGAGGCTGAGAATTGTGACTGCTTGCAAGGTAATCCGTCGACTTGGTTGGAGTTTCTCTCTAGTTTTCTTTTGTTAGAACGTCATATGTATAAAGTTCTCGGTGCGATGTTTTCTTAATGTAATTCTTGTACTGATAATTACTTCCCCTTCTAATTTGTTCGTCGATTGGTTCGAGTTGAAATCTTTAAGTCTCTGCAGTGTTATTTTTCACACGTACATCTTCTTCTTCTTCTTCTTCTTCTTCTTCTTCTTCTTTCTATTCTCTTCTTTTTTTGTCCCATTTGGGTTTTGGTAATTTTTTTACCCTCAAATAGTCAAATATCTTGTGCATCCTTGTTATTCAATTTTTTTTATCAGGCGCTGATTATGCTTGCATCCTTCTTTAGTTGTCTAAGAAAGGTTAAGGCTATCTAGCAAGATGTAAGTGCACTATCTTGTACCATATTGTGTTAATGTTGAGGCAGGTTATGGACAGGATTTCAAGTGTGTCATTCTTTGGGTGGGGGCACTGGATCTGGTATGGGCACCCTTCTGATCTCCAAGATCAGGGAAGAGTATCCAGACCGCATGATGTTGACGTTTTCAGTCTTTCCTTCACCAAAGGTATCCGACACTGTTGTTGAGCCATATAATGCTACCCTTTCTGTTCATCAACTTGTGGAGAACGCAGATGAGTGTATGGTTTTGGATAACGAGGCTCTTTATGATATCTGTTTCCGTACTCTTAAGCTGTCCACTCCTACATGTAAGTCCGTTGATTTTTTTTATATTACCATACCTTACACAGAAATTCAATTAGCATCTGGATAACTGAATGCTTGTAAAATATTTGCAATTTGTAATGTACTGTTTTTCGATTGCTATTAACTTTGGTTATTATGTGTTTCAGTCGGTGACCTCAACCATCTGATCTCAGTTACCATGAGTGGTGTCACATGCTGTCTCCGGTTCCCAGGTCAACTGAACTCTGACCTGAGGAAACTTGCTGTTAATCTTATCCCCTTCCCACGTCTTCATTTCTTCATGGTGGGATTTGCACCTCTAATCTCGAGGGGCTCCCAGCAGTACCGGGCTCTTACAGTACCTGAACTAACACAGCAAATGTGGGATGCGAAGAATATGATGTGTGCTGCAGACCCACGCCATGGTCGGTACTTGACTGCCTCAGCCATGTTCCGTGGTAAGATGAGTACCAAAGAAGTTGATGAACAGATGATCAATGTTCAAAACAAGAACTCATCCTACTTTGTTGAATGGATTCCAAACAATGTCAAGTCTAGTGTTTGTGACATCCCACCCACGGGGCTGAAAATGTCATCCACTTTCATCGGAAACTCTACTGCAATTCAGGAGATGTTCAGGCGTGTTAGCGAGCAATTCACTGCTATGTTCAGGCGTAAAGCTTTCTTGCATTGGTACACGGGTGAAGGAATGGATGAAATGGAGTTTACCGAGGCCGAGAGCAACATGAACGATCTTGTTGCAGAATATCAGCAGTACCAAGATGCTACTGCTGCTGATGAATATGATGCTAATGAGGACGAGGAAGCGCAAGATGAGGTGTCCATGTGAAAATGATTTTTCGGCTTGCCACGACGTTTGCAAGTCTCTTTGTCTGTTGATTTTATCTTAGGGTGTGTTGCTGTTGTACTATAGAGATCAGTTTAGATTGATTTAAATCATACGTATGGATGTGACTTGATTTGAGATGGGTGTAACAGCGTGTGTGTGTGTGTCATTCTAATTGAACAATGAAGGTTTGCATTTAGTAATTTCAGATCTGCTCCATTTTCGTTTGAAACTGAAGTCCTACTTTGCTTTTCACTTGCCAGAATGACATGAAATGGTCGATTAAAAGTGAATTAAAACCAGTAAGACTGGTTACATGTGTACATGGTGAGATTAAACAAATTTACGTGTTTGGACTGTATAAACAACCAACACATGGACTATATAATTTCAATTATTCGGCTAAATGGCAAATAAACAGAGAAGAGTGCTAGTTTCTGAGAGTGTTTTTATTAGGATTTCAAGATTTAAATTTATTGAGATTAATGATACTTGTCAATCGAACGTGCAATACACGTGCATGACATGTTGTATTTTCCTTTTTGATAACATTACTGTCACACTTAATTACTTAAAGTAGCATAAAGGTGTAAACTCGTATAATTGCAACTTTTATTATGATATGTTTGCGATTTTGACTTTGAATGTTATCAATTTCAATAGTTCTTTATTTTTTCGATTTTTTTTATTTTCAATGAGAGTGTTTTTGTGATACTACATACGTCACCGCTATAATAGTGGCACACCAACTTCATATAAGAAAAGTATTAAAATTATCAAAAAATAAATAAAAATAACCGACAAAAATTGAAATTTGATATTATAAACATACGTAACTAAAAAACAATTTCCCATTTTGATATTTACAAAATTTGATCAATACTCAGGTTGCATTGATAATATCTGCGGCTTTGGAGTTACATAATAAGGACGGCACAATGTTCAAGAATATAATATTTCATCAACTTGCTGTATAAAACCAGCATTTAGTTTTTTGAGAAACTCAGGCTAAGCAATTACTCACGTTTTGCTGCTTCAATATAACCTAATGGCTTCCAATATTCTTTTGTTGGGACTATTTATTGCAACTTTTACAGTTTCTTTGGCATCCGATCCAAGCCCGCTTCAAGATTTTTGTGTTGCTAACCCCAAAGGTTCCGGTATTTTACTTATTCATCAATCTCATTATTGTAACATTAGCAAGAAAAAGAAATCTCTGGTTAATTACAAATGTTGTGAAACTATGCAGGTTTGGTCCATAATGGCCTGGCTTCATTATTTTTGTCCATGTCTTCTTTATTTCGAGTAAATGGCTTTACATGCAAAGATCCCAAACTCGTGCAAGCAGATGATTTCTTCTTCAGTGGGCTTAACGTAACAGGCAACACTTCCAATCCCGTGGGATCCAAAGTGACTCCAGTGACAGTCACTCAGATTCCCGGACTCAACACACTGGGGATTTCAATGGTCCGGATCGACTTTTCGCCGTCTGGGGTCAACCCTCCCCACACACATCCTCGTGCTACTGAAATATTGACTGTGATTGAAGGTTCCCTGGAAGTGGGATTTGTCACCTCCAATCCCAATAATAGTCTCATCTCTAAAGTACTCGAAAAGGGGGACGTGTTTGTGTTTCCTCAAGGTCTTGTTCACTTCCAACGCAATACTGCCAATGCTAGTGCTGTTGCTATTGCAGGACTCAGCAGCCAAAACCCTGGAGTAATTAACATTGGAAACGCAGTTTTTGGATCCAATCCCCCCATCCCGGACGATCTTCTCGCAAAATCATTTCAAGTGGATGCAAAGACGGTACTGGATTTGATACAGTCCAAGTTCTAGGCAGACTTGGTTATGCATGCAATAACGATTTCCTGTTATATGAATATTAATTCTTTTAATTTCGTTGAAAATGGATTTATCAATAATTAACTACTTTTACCTTTATTCTATTCGTCCTATCAACTAGCTAGTGCGTGATAGTGTTCAAGATCCATCATGATTTGGTCTCAACGGTATAGCTCTAAAGATCATCAAAGCAACAAAATTTAAATAACGAAAATCAAATTGTTAAATCATAAAAAAGTTCAACACAGAATTTGATAATACAATTTGACTAAGTTGATGGGCGTTTAGTTCACTTAAATTATGTTAACCAAGGCAAACTAAATGAAAATTGAAATCCAACCACACCCCAACAGAAGTCAGAAAATCCCTTTGTTCTTTGGATCGGATTCAAAGCACTAGCACTACCTATTGTCGGAATATGGCAGCGAATTCGTTACCAACCACAAAAGATACATGCATGACTTGAATATCAACTTGCATGTTTCATCTGTTATATTATATATAGAACCAAGTACGCTGTGAAACATAGAAAAGATCAGAGATGACCAGTGCTCAAATTTTATTGTTCATGTCCATTTTCAGTATGCTTATAATTGCAGATGGCGCAGTTACTGCTGCCACTGGTTCCAACCCAGAAACTGATTGCGAGTGCAACAGCACGTCACTCAACCGCGGGGACTTCCCTCCGGAATTCGTATTCGGGGCAGCATCATCCGCTTATCAGTGTGAAGGTGCATACAAGGAGAACGGGAAAGGCCTCAGCATGTGGGATAATTTCACGCACACGTATCCAGGTTCAAGTCCCTTTAGAGTACCTTAACCTGTTATCCTCTCACATTTTAACATTTTAATCAGACTACTCCCACCAGTGTTCATGACATCACTTGTTTGTTAAATTAATGGCTAATCTCAGATAAGATATTGGACTATAGTAATGGAGACGTAGCAACTGATTCTTTTCATCTGTACAAGGTACAGTTCTTGGAACTTTAAAAAAAAAAAGAGTGAGCTTCTTTTGACATCATCCATCTTCTTGGTAGTGTAGGAAGACGTGAAGATTGCCAACGACTTGCGTCTTAATGCCTATAGATTTTCAATATCGTGGCCACGGATATTGCCAGGTCCTATTTCATATTAGGGCTCCTGATACTCGCCACTGTTTTCCAACATTTTCATTTACAGTTTTAATTCTTGAATATCTCAGGTGGAACGATTGAGAAAGGCGTAAATCGGGATGGGATTGAGTACTATAATAATTTGATCGATGAACTTTTAGCTAATGGTTGTGATCTCTACTCACAAAAAGCTGTATGATATTCCACTTAACTCCATTCAGCTCATTCTTGTCCACTAATACGCATTGAAGGTATAGAGCCTTTTGTCACAATACTCCACTTAGATCTTCCACAAGCTTTGCAGGATTCATATGGTGGGTTCCTAAGTCCTCAAATTGTGTAAGTAAATACAAAATTTATTCCAATTTTATTCATACATGGACTCGATTGACTGTTATTTTCCTTGAAATGAAAAGTTTGACATCAACTTTATTCCGACATAAATCACCCAGGGCAGATTTTCAAGACTTTGCCGACCTCTTGTTCTGCGAATTTGGTGATCGTGTCAAGTATTGGATCACTCTAAACGAGCCATGGACATTCAGTTCGCACGGGTATGCATATGGTTCAATGGCACCAGGCCGGTGTTCTGATTGGCAAGGTCCCGGTTGCATGGGGGGTGACTCAGCCGTCGAACCATACATCGTTACACACAACCAGCTTCTGGCTCATGCTGCTGTTGTAACACTGTATAGGAAAAAATATCAGGTCTCGTATATATTTTCCTAACCCCTCAAGTTCATTGTAAAATGATCACTTGTCTGCCTTAAACTAAATGCAGGAATTGCAAAAGGGAAAGATTGGAATTACAGTTGTTTCATATTGGTTTGAGCCATATGATGAGTCGCAAGAGAATAAAAATGCCAAAGATCGAGCTCTTGATTTCATGCTAGGATGGTTGGTAACTTTTTATTATCAACTTTCGGTATTATTGACACTATTATGATTCAACTTTTTCTCAATATTATGATAATACTCGAGCTTGATTGATGCAGAATAAAAAGAAAACGAAAATTCAAATTTCACTAAAAAAATACTCAGGCTGAGCTTTGATATCAAGAATTACAAGAAGCTCGAGTTCTGGTATTCATTTTTGTGCTACTCTGGTCGCATGGACTCGTACTGGGTCTAGGGATGGACTAGAGAGACCGAAGTTCCATGCAGTGTTTTTATAATCGGACCGTTAATCGAACCAGTCAAGCCTTAAAAAATGGTTGGTCGAACCGGATCAATAAAATAATATTTTATTTATTTTATATAATAAATAAAATTTTTATTTATTTTATATAATAAATAAAATAGTAAAATATTGATTATTTATGTTTTTATAGTTTTTACTTAATTTTTAAGATGAAAATTACAACAAATATCCAAATAAACATCACTTTTCAAATTCAAAAATCCAAATTACACCTAACATGTAACCAAATAGTGATTACCAAGTTTAAGTGCCCAAGAAAACATCAAGTTTAATTATACAAAAAAGTAGCAAACATCAAGACCGGCCGGTTTCCGGTTCCTAAAGACCGGCCGGTTTCCGGTTTTTCCGGTTTAACCGGGTTTTAACCGATTTTTTCCGGTTAAACATGTTTTCCGGGTTTTTACTTATCTCCGGACCGGTCTGGAGGCCGGTTCGCGGTTGAACCGGTCCGACCAGCCGGTCCGGTTTGGAGAACATTGGTTCCATGAATTAAGCCCTTAATAAACCAGGAAATTCCATGCTACCTTTAGGAAGTAGTCTAAAAAACGGTAGCCGGTGTATGAGCGATCACCCACCACCTAGGGTCATTGTTCTGGTTCATATACATATTTCTCCAATAATTCTTTATATCAAATTGAAATTCAAAATCAATTATATATTCCTGTTTTTCTATCCGATACAAATTGATTGAAAAATATGTCAAAAAATCATTATTTTTTTTTAAAAATCTATATATTAGTGGAAAGATTTTTGAGCCGTCTAGGTTGCCTAGACGGCTCTTTTTAGAATACCACCCAAATAATCCATCTAAGATGATTTAGGCAGTACCGTAATGATAGAATCTCGTTATCCTAATAAAACGATTACTTGTAGGACAACTGATTTTGACATGTCTCGTACAGGATTATGGAACCATTGACAGTGGGTAAATATCCAAACAGCATGAGAGAACGTGTCGGAAGCAGGCTGCCGGAATTCTCAGACGAGAATATAGACAGGCTAAAAGGGTCCTTTGATTTCATAGGATTCAACTACTATGGTGCCATTTATGCACTTAACAAGCCCAACTCTTCAAACCTCAGCTACTTAACGGATTCAGAGGTCGAGATCACAGGTTGCTCCAAGATTCATTGGTTTCTTGAATCGACTAATATATAGTTAGAAACAAGACCAAGCTTTTATTGATTTTTCTCAAGGGGAGAGAAATGGAAAGCCAATCGGTGCACAAACAAGAAAATCAAGCCCGATCTATATTTATCCAAAGGGGCTCCCACAGATTTTGAGGCATATCAGAGAAGAATACAATGATCCACTGATATACATCACCGAAAATGGTAATTTACCAACAAATTTCAAATGAAAAAATTACTTGATAAATTTCAAGATCATTCTGTCTGTTTCAGGGATTGATGAGGCTGCAAATGACAGTTTGGATATCTCCGAAGCAATCAAGGACGAGCCGAGGAAGGTCTATATTCGCGACCATCTCTGTTGTCTGCATCAAGCTATTGAGTGAGCATCACCTTTTCCTGAACTCACATAAAATTTGTCTATACTGGTTAATCATACGGGTGCAGTGCAGGAAGGATGGGATTGATGTGAATGGGTACTTCGTGTGGTCACTAATGGACAATTTCGAGTGGGCATCCGGCTTCTCGGTTCGTTTTGGACTGAATTATGTTGATCACAAAGACAAACATCTGACAAGATATCCAAAACATTCTGCCAAATGGTTCAAGGGATTTCTTGAAAGCCATCCCTCAAGAATATCAGATCAATGATCCCATCAAAAATGTTGCACGGATATATATCTTTAACGTCAACATCATGAACGGAAATAAGGATTGTTTGCTTCATTACGAAAAGCAAGATGAAATATGAAATATAGCTTGAAAACTCGAAGTATATTCATTTCATTACTCAGAAACTTATACAGAAAATGAAAATCATAAACTGTAATCGATGAAGTAAGAAACAGTCCAATTAGAGCCAGTGATGTGCATTTCGAGTAGCACAAAGAAAGCACAAATTGAAAAAAAAATCTATCAACACTTCAAAGAAAGCATACACGCAAGTGTTACTCACTTCCTGATATGTTACAGGTATAATAACACCTTTCTAAACTGACATCACAGCTTTCCAAACAACACCAAGAGGCAAGAATCAAAGAATTGGACCTCGCGAATGAAATTAAACAAATTGAATAGAAGACCTGAAAGCCAACGGCTATACTACAACCAACTTTACCTTTTTCATTTCCATCTCCTTTCTCTACTCGTGCTATGTAGATGATGAACAAAGATTCCACAATCCTATTATATTTGTGTGCACACAAAAAGATGGAAAGATACAATCCCAGAAATCACAATACCAAATATAGCTTCTGACCTACTGTGTAGGAGTGCCAGTATCTGAATTTTCTTCTGCCTGTGCTTCCACAGATTTCGAATCATCAAAAGGCCTCAAATAATGAATGCTAGTAACTGAGTGTTCTCCAGCATTGCTGCGCAACCAAGCTTCTTGAAGCTGTAAAACATATTCCAAGTACCACAGAACTTCCCCCATTGTCGGCCTGCTCTTCCCCTCATCCGCAAGACATTTCTCAGCAATCTCTCCAAATCCCATCAATGATTCTGGAGAATACTTTCCTCGGAGTTGTTCATCGAGAATGCTCTCAAGCAATCCCTCTCTTTGGCAACGCAACGCCCATTCTGCAAGATTTATTTGATCTTTCGGTAATGTGGGATTAATAACAGCTCGAGCACAAACAACTTCAAAAAGGACCACACCAAATGAGTAAACATCAGATTTCTCAGTCAACTGTTGCCGCCTGAAATATTCAGGATCAAGATAACCAAAGCTTCCTTTTACCGCAGTGCTCACATGTGTGTGCTCAAATGAAGGACCTGTTTTGGACAGCCCAAAATCAGCCATTTTTGCTACAAAGTTCCCATCTAACAATATGTTGGTTGTCTTCACGTCTCTGTGGATGATTCCCCTCTCAGAACCTGTATGAAGGTAGTGTAGTCCTCTGGCCGCACCGATGCACATTTCCAATCGTTGCTTCCAACTTAATGGTGGTAAGTCGCTCCCGAAAAGATGATTCCTCAGAGTTCCATTAGCCATATATTCGTACACCAAAATCATTTCATTCTGTTCATCGCAGAATCCAATCAGAGGGACAAGATGCCTGTGCCTTAATTTTGACAACATCTCAATTTCCGTCTCAAATTCTGCTAAGCCCTGCTGAGATTGTGGATTGGATCGCTTGATTGCGACAAGGGTCCCATCGTCAACCTCTCCTTTGTACACCTTACCAAATCCTCCCACTCCGATCACTAAACTTTCATCAAAATTATGTGTTGCTGCTCTAATCTCTGTTACTGTAAAGCGCCTCCCGGATCTGACAGAGCCAAATTGTCCATTTGGACTCTGACAACTCATCGATCCTTTTGCGTTGGCAGTGCTGTTCCAAATTGATCCATGGAGGAACAAAGGCCTCCAGCCAGGAGAGGTCTTCTTGGTACCATTTTTTTCTCTCTTCTTCTTACAGAAACAGACGGCCAGCATAAAAACAGCAGCAAGAATGGCAATAGAACCAATACCCGCTCCAATTCCAACCCAAAGGATTAGCTTTCTTGAGCTTTTGCTGATTTCTGGATCACTATACTTCTGTACATAAGCAAGATTACCATTCCGACTTAGCTTGAAAACCTCTAAACCACTCAAAAGAGCATCAGTTCCAGCAGAACCAGCACTTGTATCAGGACCTAATTGTATCCAAAGAGTCTTGGTTTTAGAAGAAACTGAATCCAGGTAATCCTCATGATATGCCTTGTTTGTTCCTCCGGCTCGAACAAAAATGTCAAAGTTTTCTGCAGCAGTTTTATTGTCAATGTAAATTCTGAAAATCCTCTGATTGGGCTTATCATACAGCAGCTCACAGAAGTGCAGGCGGACTAGATAATCAAAATCTGGATCGACCTCCAATTTCCATGACATGTTGAATCTCTTTTCCAATACTTCTGTATTCGTCAAAGTTCTTGCTGTTTCATAGACAAGAAGAGGCGCCACTGTTGTATCATTTGGAGTAGCATAAGTAATGTTAGATTTGCTATGAATTTCTGATCCAGCATCTGAATTTATCATGTAACCTGAATCAGTTTCCCACATTCTCCAAAAAAGATCTTGTGCAGGTTTGATGGATGAACCTCCAACATTCAATCGACACATGGTTTCAATCCCCCGTTTGTTTAAATTCAAAGAGCTCAAGCCACCATTTACGCCCACTCTCCTCACCGAGTCAATGAACATCTTATTGTCTTCTGGAATCATTTCTATTGCATTCACGAAACCAAATGAGCCTTTAGAAGGAACAAAATTAACAATTGTTTCACTAGCTTCAACACTAAGGAAATATTCCTTCACCAAATATGGCATGCTAGAATTAATTCTTGAGCCAGGAAAATTTGAGCTCTTGTACAAAATCTCACCAGGAACATTGAATTCAGAAAGTAGCTTCAAACCATTCACCTCAACAGCAAAGTAGGAGTCATTGGCATTGTAATTTTCAAATATCAATGGGTAGAAATGAAGCCTAAAAAAATATTTCCCGGTTGTTCCTTGAAAACTATAATTCATGTGGTCTGTAAAAATCCTGGCAGTTCTATAAAGTGGCTCGTAAACTGGATCACCATTGAACATTGTGCTGGAGGCTTCAATACCAGGAGCAATGAGGGTGAAATTGTTGCCTAAAACTTTGTCACCAGTCCATCTCCTGCCATCTATATTTACACTCGAATTCGACCCACAATTTATCAGAAAGGACTGAATCTGAGATTCCACAGTGCTTGCAAACACAAATATAATAACCAGAAACAATATACTCGAAATTCTCATGCCTCGAACCTTCATCATTCACCTCTTGTATAACAAACCCGATTTACTATTTTATTTTATTTTCCCCCCAGTTGCGCTTACTAGTTTTCTCCCCACAGAATTCAAAATTCAGAATCCAATGCAAGCACCAGTAAATAGCACCCAGGGACAGAAGGGCATCAGATAAAAATTAAAAACCTTAGGCTTGAACCAAACGAATCGCTACCTGCAAATCCAAAGCCAACAATTTTACCTCTCGTGTGCACATATTTTTCTACTGCATACTCACTCATTTTCCAGCCAATATTTTTTTAAAAAAAACGAAGAAACTCCAAAAATATATATATAAAACAATGAGCTAGGACATCAAGCTACCTTCATCAGAGAAATCAAGACTGAAAGCCACCAAGAATTGTTGAATCAAACAAGAAGCTAGCAGATCCGGGCCAGGAACCAGTTAAGAAAAGGAGGGATTTCAAATGGCTACCGAAAAACAGTACAAGAACGGAAAGATGCAATCTTTTTCTGCGAGCCTAAACATACAGAAAAAAGGAAAAAATCCCAAAAAAAGGAAAAATGGAGTTTTTGAAAAAGGTGGAGGAAGATGGAACACAAGTTTAGGCTGAATTAAGGTTTCAAAACAGACTGGAAAACTTACATGTCATTTATTTAGTCATATGTCTTGTTTTCTTTAGAAAAGAACCAAGAACCCTGCATATATTGTATATATATATTGTTATTATCTGTAAAATTAAACTACTTGGAAACTTCATCGCACATTAAGTGGTAACTGCTTTACAGCAGTCATCTTTTTTATTTTTTCCAAAAAGAAGAAACAGAAAAATGATTGTGAAATTTCTCGAATTTTAACGTTTAGTGTTGGATATAGAAAACGTAGGGTGAGTGGCAGATGAATGTTTGGTTGGCGAAGTATGAACGGACCTCCATTATTAGCCATCCTCACATGCATTTGTCTGTACAGAGTGATGGATCAACGCTCAATTTCTTACAAGATAATATGCAAAATATTCATTATTACGGAATTCAGGAATTGCACCTCCAGCTTGCATGCTGACGAAGTACTACTAGATATCTCAAAATGTTTTTTTTTTCTAATTAAACTTATTTTCTTGATTTTGAAAATTGAAGTAACTTTGATATCGCGAAACGAAAATATGAAATAATTTTTATTCTCAGAATAATTTTTTATATAAATTAAAATAATATATATTTTCTAGCTTACTTGTTTATTACTTTTTTTATAAGAGATTTTCTTTTGTATTAAGAATCATCTATACTATTTTATTAAATTTGAAACACTTAGAATACTTAATTTTGATGTCATGGTCTGTTTTAATAATTATATATATTATTAAAATATTAAAATTTTAATGCAAGTAATATGTAGTCTAGCGGATAGAGTAATTATTTTTTAGAATTTAGGTTTTAGGTTCAATTTTCACTAAAGTCATTTTTTTTATTTTTCAATTTATTTTTTAATTTATATATCAAAATTACAGTATAGTCCCTCACTATTTATTATAATTATATTTTGATTTTCATTTAAATATAAATCAAATGAATTATAAAAAAATATTATATAAACACGCAACACGTGCATCAATGCACTAGTTGATAGAAAACTTATAATGGACAGATGAGGGAATCATATGGAATGCTTAAAAAAACGGTATTCGTCAATGTTCATAAATACGATGTTTCAATAAATAATGACAAGTCACATGCCTTAATAATCCAATTTTAAAAATAGAGACAAAATGGGTGGGCAACGTGTGCACTAACCACTAAGTCTAATTATTTCTTTTAATTTCATTTCAATTAAAAGACCAGTCTTGTTCATTTGGCAGGAAACCACGCTGTTTTCCAGCGTGTACATAATTTTCAATTATTTGGGTTGAAGGATGATAATCTGTATTTAAAATAGGTCTCTTAGGAAAGAATCTCACGAATTTTTATATATTACACGGATGATCACTATCGTATTCACAATAAAAAGTAATACTACTTTTTCATAGATGATCCAAATAATAGATCCGTCTTACAAAATACGATCCGTAAAACCATCTCACCCAAACGTATAAAGAAATAAAGATAATCTTTATTATTAATATTATTTTTATTTTTAAACTTAACTCGCAACTACTATTTTGGATGGTAAAATATGGGGAACCTGTATTTAAGAGGTAGGAAGTTCAATCTCTACCTTCCTCTAACACGACCCTGATCATTTGAGTTTACTCAGAGCTATGAGCATATTAGCACCAAATTATTCATTATCCAACAATAAATATAGTAATTAAAATGCTTCCAAAGGAAAGATCCAAAGGCTGCAAATTTTCTTACCTTCTTGTACTTCATCTCATCTCATTTAATTTTTCTTGTTCGATACGATCAGCCGAAATCTCCAATTGAAAAAATAAATAATTAAATTTTATGTCTCTTAAAAATGTAACCTCCGATATATTAAAATTCCCTCTTAGCCTCAGTCGGCCATCTTCATAATACTATGTGCTTTGGGCAGTTCCGCCTAACAAGTCCCAACAAAAAAGTATCAAGTCCTAAATAACTGGTGGAAGCAGTGCCAGATTTTTGAACTAGGAAAAAAAAAACAAACTGCAGAAGTGTTTTAACTGTTCTGTTGAGGATGGCAATCGGTGTCGTAACATCGGCAGGAACAAACTTTTGCAACTAAAATCCAACTGTGTAGCAATGCTACATAGATAGTAAGAATGAACATAATACGTGTAGTTATAAAACAGGTCAGCTTAACAGCCATCTCTCAAGAAAGAAAAGATATCCTCTGTTGGAGCAAGCCTACATTTTCATCTCATCTGACTAGTGAGAAAATAAATTATATGTGGTCATCTACATGGAAATGTTACTCTGGGAAGAACAAATATCACTTATAGCTCAGATGTACATGGGGTAAACAGGACTTCTTGCCTTGGTCACCAGATCTATCAACTTACTTGGTTTCCTTTTTCCAGGGAAGAGCTCCTCTTGATATCACGGGCATGGGTATTTTTTCTATCCAACCACTTCAAATTGATCAATATGGAACTCAGTCAATGTACTTAATTGGTACAAAACTTTTCGTCTGCACAAAAAGTAGCAACCGGTCATTGAAGAAATCTGCATTCGTCCTAAAAATATACAAAACTAGACCTCATTACCTTAAGTCACATAAACTTTTGCACATATACGAAAAATAATACGATCTAGCTATATTCACAATGGTAATAACGTATAAGCTGAAAATTGTAGCCCATTCTACTTCGTAGTTTGTACTATGATGGTAGACAGTAAAGACAAGGTTTTGCACCATTTTTATATAGCCATCTCACACCGGATTCATATTAACCATCCTGGCCTCAGCAATGAAATGCCAACATATAAAAGTAGTTTTGGGCTAGTTTCTGTTCTATTTTCATTTTTTCCCTCTCCTGAAAATGAAGGTGGATGTATAATTAAAGCTGGTCATGCATGCCTCAAAACGCTTTATTTTTTGCACAAAACCTCTATTTGCACTAATTTCCAAGTATCAGTTTCCCCTCACTTTCTCCTTTTACTCATTCCCACTTAGCTGACACTTTGCATACTGCAATGTAGAACTGTAGATAAGCATTGAAGGTGGAGCATGTATGACCATTGACCATTCAGTGCACAAAACACACGTTAATAAGCAATAGTTTACAGACCATACACAGAAGAAATAAGGAACAAACTTCTTGTCATTGTATGACCAATCTTGACATAGACAGACAGAATAAATGCCAAAAACTGAGAACCATTTAACAGAGGTCTTTAGGTCAAGAGATCTCCTACCATACATGCAGTTTACTACAACAGCTTGATGGATTCTCCACTCAATTCCCTTCGGACCAACTCCAGGATCTCAATAATCTGCAATTTAAGTAAATCACGACTTCTAGCATTTGCTCTTATTCTGATAGCTTACGGAAATAACTCAAAATCCACAGATGATTCAGTTACCATGGAAGAAGGTATATCAGATAAATACATGAATTACAAAGACACTGGAGGTAACAGAAAACTAAGACACTTGAAACTTATACTCGGCTTACCCCAGAATAATGCTTTAAAATTGGTAAATAATGATCCAGTGCAACATATATCTTCTCAAGTAATCTTAAGAGAGTGTCAACTTCATCTCCTAAAAGATCCACCTGAAACAGACAAAAATGCTTACAATCAGATAAGTGAGCCCATGAAACCCGCCTCTGCGTTTTGCAAACAGAAAGAAAGGGAAAAAAATACTGATTTTAATATGAATGTCTAGCCATCCGAAGCCACAAACCTGTCATGCAAGACTTCACATGAGTTTCATCATGGCGTGCCTAATCATTTGTCTTGTGTTCATGGCGTCAACTTAAAATTATTAAGCATACAAAGCAGATATGTAAGTAAAAATCCTAACAGATATTTTGAGGTCACTCAATGAAAGTTTCACGTCATCCAGAAGGCCATGGAGTGAAGAATAGAAAAAAAGGATCCAAAAACAGAATCAATAACGTTTAGCCCAAATCATGATTTTGGTAAATAGTTGGAACAAAAATTTCTTTTTCATATAAATAGATTTCGTCTTCAGAGAACACAGCGCAGTATAGCACTGTATAGCATGTGCCTAAACTAAAAAGCTTATAATTTACTTTGCAGCTTGCATATCGCTGATACAAATCAGTTATTCTCTCCAATTCTGCAGACTCTTTATAAACCTGTGCTATTTTCAATTCCATAATCAATATATCTACATGCTATAAAGAAATATTTAGTCATAATCACTAACCATGCCATCCTAGTGCAAAGCTTAGACATCCATAAGCATAAAGTCAAGTCCTTACCTCAGCCTCAGCCTTCTGGAGATCAGCACATCTTCTCTCCAGTTTACATCTGTATGTCAGCCCTGATCTTCTGAATTCATTAGCAATCTCGGTCAGAGATTTCAAATTAGAACTCACGTCTTCCAGCCTAGCAATCACAAAGATGAGCCCAAAAACCATTAATACAACAAATCTTCAAAGTAGATCTTATCTTTCAGCCAGATATTACCAACAAATATAGGAATTTGATTCTAATGGATGCTGTGTATGCCAAAAACCTAAAAAGATGTGATGTGTGCAAGAAAAAGTACTGAATTTCAGTTCACATCAATCTCCAATAGAAGCCTCAACAATCCTCAACCAACATATGATATACTATAATGGTACAGAGTAAGCACCATTTTGCCAGGAAATGGACTTGGGATCACAATTTTTTTTTAAAAAAAAAGAACCTTTCCAAATTGATACTTAGAAAGCATTTTTCATTAAGTTTTTACAGAATAAGCATTTAAATTCATGAAATTTTTTATATGCCCCCCTTCAGTCAGAATCTATTATACTTGGTTCAAAGAGTATGAATGTCACATCTGGAAATAGCAAGCAGAAAATTAGTCAAATATATAAGAAGGTAAATAGCAGCAAAACCTGAGTCAAAACCAAATATGAAAAATTTTCATCGACTTGAAAACTTGGAAACCCACAAATCCATACGCTTAGCTTATAAGGCATAAAAGAACAACATTTTCACCTTAAATTGTTCCTTTTTATCATCCCCAGTATTCTGCATTCAAAATCATCAAGCTTGTTGGACATTCCATTTACGACAACCGTCACAGCTTCAATGACCATATTTTGTTTCTCCCCACTAGCTTCCCTCAAAATTAACCTATCGTGCCTTTCTTGAGCAAGAGCAAGTGCCGTGTTTCTCTGTTCTATGGCTTCTGTTAAGTCCTTTTTTGTTTGATCAAGCTTTTGTGTCAGATTGTGTATTTCAGCTTTATCAAGTTCAATCTTCTGCATTGCCTCCATAAGCTGAACTTTAACATTGTTGCTAGCACTAACCACCATTTGCTGCTGATCGATATTTTCTTTTAGCTTTCTTACCTCTTGTGAGGCCAACTCAAACTGCTCCCTCTCTTTTAACAACGAAATCGACAAGTCCCTCACAGACTCTATCTTATGTTCCATTTCTTTGTCCAAATTTAGAATGTGCTCCTTTAATTTTTCCTTTTCTTCAACCTCCAATTTTAATTCACTTTCCATTTTGAGAACTTTAATTTGTAGAGAATTTCTGATCTCCTTCTCAGACGACAATTCTTGATACAGGTCTTTGAGTCTTTCCATGGCATCCTTAATAGCATCCTTGAAAACCATTCCACTCAATTCTTGCAATATTAATGGTTCAATATCTGAATCATCAATTTCACATCTACTACAAATTTCAGCAGGAAAAGAAGCTTCAATTAGAGGATCACTGTAAACTTTTCGCATTACAGCAAGCTCCACAATTGAATCTTCAGAGATACTTCTAATATGTCTGATCAGCTCTTTCATGGCACATTTATGTACTTCTTCGGTCAGCGAAGCTTCCATGCATAAATCTTCCTCTGAGGACTTCAGACTTGCCACAAGCTTCAACATATTTACATCATTCGAAGATTGCTGCATCAATTTCCCAGTAATGTCTGCAAGCTGCAGTTCCAGAAACTTCAATTCACTTTCCTTGTTAGAGAGCGTATCTCTGAGCTGGCAATTATCAAAACGAAGGCTTTCAATTTCACCTTTCAATTTCACCACGCTTTCAGCATTATTTATCATTGCAGGAAACTTCTTATTTTCCGAAAGAAAGCAGTCCAATTTTTTCATTACTTCAGGTATCTTTTCCCTAAGCACATCAAATTCCTCATCTTTCCGGTGAGTCACATATGATCTCCTCTCATTAAGATAATCTCGCTTTAGACTAAAATATTCTTCAGTTCTCTGTTGTATAGCAGACTCATGATACCTTCGTATCTCAGTTATAATGCCATTAAAATACTTGACCATGTCTTCCTTAGACAGGTGCTTCAGCTGATGAAAATCGTAGCTCTCATGGACGTTAACTTTAAATGCCTCAAGCTGTCCATTCCCTTCACTAAGAGATGTTAGCAGGCTGACATGATTGCTGAAGGCTTTGCGGTGTAAATGGTCCAAATCATGAGACCCATGAGAAACCAACCCTGTTTCTGTGATTGAGAGAGACTTCGCAATTGCATCTAGCTGAGTTCGTAAACTAGATATCTCATTGAACTTTTCAAGCCATTTTCCATCACGGCTTCCATAAAATTGAGCTTCTTGTTCCCACAACTTCTCTTTATACTCCTCGTGGAAACTTTTAATTACACTTTGCATCACCGTATCCTCTAGTTTCCCAGATACATCTTGCACTTGCTGCCACTCGCAAAGAGATATCTTTGATTGCTGTAAAATATCATCGATCAGCACGAAAACAGTGTCTACACTTGTCTTCAGCGGCTTCAAAATTTGATTGATGTCCTGAGAGTTTTTACACTCGTTATCCTGTAAAATCCCACCCAACCCCACTAAACCAACACCCGAACCACTCTTCTTGATCGAATTATATCCTCTAAGACAACGAATCTCCTTCTCAACCTGCTTGAATTGCTCTTTTGCAGCGTTCTTGAAACCTTGTAAAGCCTCCCTCATTTTATCGTTCTTCACAAATGCATCAATAGAACTTGATAGCTTCCCACAATCCCTGTTTAATCTTATAGCTTCAAATGTGCTAGAATCCACATCATTAGATTGCAGGCACTCCTTCAAATTGGCCACTTCTAGTTCTTTAGTTGCGACTCTTTCTGCAGCCTCTTGCTCCACTGCAGTCACCATCCCTTTAATAATAGAATCACTAACCATTCGTGAAATCATCAACCGGTCATTTATATCTTCCCAATACTCCTCCAAATCCTCCAGAACCTCATCTGCTAAATTCCCTTTTCCTGTTTCAAACTCACCAAAATCCGAAATCCCATTTCCAAAGCTGGCTTGCTCAAGCCCACTTAATTGCTCACGCCCATTTCCATAGCTCTCCTGCTCAAACCCATTGTTTACAACATTTACTTGCTCTAACCCACCACCATTTTCAGATGAACTAGTAAGATCCTCGTTTGAAACACCAAAATCCTTGAATACCTCTTGACTCTCCATAACACATATGTATACCTAACTTTTAGTAGAAGAAAAAGTCAAATTCACCAAACCATCCAGCCGAAACAAATGCAATAAATTCAAGCACGTACCAGTAACGTAGATATCATTAAATCACATGCAAGAAGCCGAAAGGTAAAGTAGAAGAAAGAGCGGGAGATGGAAATAAAACTCACAATTTTGTGTAAATTTGCTTAATCTTTGGACCAGAAACACTAAAAAATCACAAATTGACTAGTCAAATCATTTAAAGAACCCACCATCACAACATGTTATTGATACCCTTTCTTCAATTCCAAGTCTCCTTGGATAATACTAAAATGTTTCTAGGGTTTCTAGTTGACGAGAAGAGAGTTGAATTGAGGTCAACAGAGGAGCAGTAGAAGGCAGGAAAGAGCGGGAGTGAACTAATGCATTAGAGTTAAAAATTAGGTCCAAATACACAGATATTTACGTAAAATGCCATTATCCACTTCGACCCGTGTCGTTCTTTAACGAGGGTAGATTAGGACAATCACGTGAAACCGAAGCGGCGTATCTAGAATTTGTCGGTATTTGAGAGCAAAAACGACGACGGCCGACGATTCCTCTCCCATTTTCTACTTTTCACTTTTTACGGTATAAAATATATAACTTGCTTCGTTGTACTTAATTTATAACACAGTATGGTCAATTTGTTTTTTCGGTTTTATAAATAACTATATTCAATTATTATAATTATAACTAGCTAAATCTATTTATTATTTAACATTTTCTTCAACTACATGACTATATGATATTAAAATATTTTACGATAAATTAACTCCATTTCATTATTATACTTACTAGATTAGTCGACCAATAGTGTAACAAGAGAGTTTAATAAAAGCTTTATTTATTTTAAAATTATTTTTTAAAAAATTATTTTTGAAGTAAGTGAGAAGTTGAAATAAGAAATGTTTGAGAATAAAAGTCTAAAACAATATAAATTACCATTTGAGTGCTTCGAAAAAATTGCTTCAAAACTTAATTTTTAATAAAATGACAATAATATCCATAATTTATACATCATTTATATTTTAAATTATCTAAATTTTGGTGTCCACCCCATTAACAATATGTTTATATAATAATTATTATTTTTCAAATATTGAAATTAATTTAACTTTTTATAATATAAATATTTGAAATTTTATATAAGATTAATAAAAAAAACTCGCGAAAAAAATTGTATATGCACAAAAAATATGTTTAAAAAATTCGAAATGCAAATTATAAAAAATACAAAATATTTTTAAAAATAAATGGTTGTAATAAAATGTAATTGGAATTTTATGAGTTTCATTCCGAAGATTCCTCATTTTGACAATTAAAGAAAACGAAAAGGTTCAGGATCACAAATTGACTATACCAGATGCATTGTATGGGAAATCAGTTTGTTGTTGCAACCACAGAAATGTCCAAAGATTTGTCAATAGTCAGCATGTTGCGAGGAAGACTTTTCATTATAATTATCGAAACAAAAGATTTGATTGCATGCGCTGAACGAAACTGATCGATTTTAATGGAGTTTACACGGCAAAGATGAAATATCACAGATGACTGTTTCCAGTTATTTCTTATTATCACATGCCAAAGAATAAATTATATCGAGAGAAGAAATCCGACCAATCCAATCCCTGATGATAACCATTGGCTTCCGGCAAATACATGCCAGTCAATGTTTGAGGCCACACTCCCGATCAAGAACTTTGTGTTCAGTTAAAGATTGCTAGTTAATTATTCAAACTAGCGTAGCTGGTTGAAGGAGCAGAACAGAGTAACAGCTGCATGCATCTTGTCCCAAAAAAGCCACCATCTGCAAGTTGCTGGAGTAAACGTAAATTACTTCATGGTTAAATTGGAAACGGAACAAGCACAGGAACTTCAAGAAAACAGTGCAAAAGAAGAGTTGGAATAAAAAGAAACAAGCATTCAAGGTTGAGTAGGAAAGTTACTTCCAGGAGAAAGATTTGTGTTTTTCGGATTCAAATCTTTACGCTTATCAGAAAAAAAAAAAAAAAAAAAACAGAAAAAAAGATCAACTCATCTTTAAAATCACCACTACTAAACACAAAAAGAGTCATTATTAAGGTAATGACCACCAGAACATAACACACGAAAAAAATGATGACTAACCCAAATGCTTCAATCAATTTTAGTCTAGTTTGACAAAATCCTAGAAAAAAAAAAAAACAATCTCTGACAGAATTTGTAAGCATAGCTCCATTGACCATTCACATTACTCAAAATATTTCATGGTTCCTCATCTTCTAACAAATGGCAATCTCCTAGAACATTAAATGATGAAAAAAAATGCAGGAGAACCAATTGGTTCAATAAATCCTAGTTTCATCAGGCAACCCTTTAAGCAAAAACACCCATTTGTGACATAATTTATAAGTGTTGTTCCATGAATTATTTCATGGTTTCTGAGCTTCATATCCATGGGCATATCCTATGACACGGCCTGTGTCCCATCTTGATAAGAAAGTAATATTTTTTCAGATAAGATCTCCTAGAGTAATAGAACACTGGTTGTATCAGTCAGTCGCTGTTCAACAAGCTCTGACAGTCAATTTGTAGGATGTAAAAGTATATCTACATTTTGTTGGATGTATTGAATGGCTCATAATTTTATGAACCAAAATGTTGTAAGATACCCAGATAAAACACTGCAGATGATGTTCTGCAGTTACTTTTATTTAAAATTGCAAGAATATGAGGGAGACAAATCTAGCTTAGATATGATGCAATGGTTATCATTACATCCCAAGGATTTTATCACCTCTATTAGACATTCAATCTATAACTGCTAAACAAGTAGACTATGTGGATGTGGTCAGAAGCTCATTGGTTCTAATCAATCAGTTACACTACATAGAAAAGGCCATTGATAAAACAGTCGCAAAAGTAGATTAACATGGCCAGCACAAGAAGAGTAAGTCTTTGTTCATTTGTGTTTTGCATCTAAATTTGTATCAAGCAATATACATTTAGATTCCTAGATTTCATTGATCAAGTGGATTATATTTCAAAAAAAAAAAATTTGTGCGATTGATTAAAATGGGAACATTGACAGAAGAAGAAGCAAGGTAGGTTTGTAGGGTATAAGATACTTTTTTTAATGCAAGCCTTATCTAATCTCTGTTTCCTCCGCATCATCCCCAATGATTCATTTTGACACTCAACTCAGTAGACCAAATGAAGCAATTACAGCAGTGAACCGATGACTGAATACTTAAATGCCAAAAAAAATATCAATTTTCTTGAGACAGTTGTAATCAACTCCACCATGCTTGCTTTTCAAGCAAAAACTGACCTAATGGAGTCAGAAAGTCAACATTGTTTTGGCCATATTTGGATCTGTCTTTTTTAATGTGTTGGACAATGTGGTTTATGTCGGACTTTATTTTCTCAATGAGACTTTTTTCCGTAGATATCATTTGTCACACCAGAGATATATATTATATAAATATAAATTATAATACTACATTTTTTGATGGTGTATAGAATGTGGTAAAATTTTTGAACATATTTTATTAGATTAGATTATAATATTAGAACAATACAGCATTTTTACGGAACCATGAAAAGTTAAATTAAAAAAAATTATAATAGGAAGATTAAAAATGATAGAGAATGTGTTTGGGAAAAGATAGTAATTTTTTTATTTCATTTTATGGAAATGGTGAAGGACAGTAGGAAAATGAAACCATACATTTGCTTCACTTTTAGGAAAAACTAATACTCTAGATCAGTTTAATCCAAATTCCCACTCGCGTGAGACAATTGGCAATTATACTTCAATGTCGTTTATTGACATATTGTATTCTCATATACTAAATACTCCTTGAAAGCAACTGTATATACTGTGCGAAAAAAATATGCAGCACCACCCTTGCCCCCAAACCCCAAGAGAAACATCACATCATCTAACCTTATTCATTAAAAAAAAAAAGAACAGATAGATAGGTGTGTCTTACGCTGATAACTAGCTTGAACTTTTATCTTTACCAACATCAGACACTGTGTCTGTCACGAGCGTCATTGGTCTCTGATCCATGACCTCATCTATAATCCCAAACTCCTTTGCCTCTTCAGGTGTCATAAAGTAATCACGATCCATATTCTTCTGAATTACTTCAACAGATTGACCAGTATGCTTTGCATAAAGTGCATTCAATGAGTCCCAAACACGAATGATTTGCTTGGTGTGAATGGTCATATCCTTAGCCTGGCCACTGTATCCACCAGAAGGCTGATGAATCATTATCGTAGCATTTGGCAGAGACTTCCTCTCACCCTTTGCACCAGCAGACAATAGGAGAGAAGCCATTGATGCCGCTTGACCAAGACATATAGTATTGACTGGAGAACGGATATACCGCATTGTATCATATATGGCAAGACCTACAAAAAAGTTGAGACTTGAAGTGCATTGTACCATAGATAATGCACTAGACATTCCTTCACCTGTTTAAGCCTAAGAGAAACTTAAAATGGAGAAAATTAAAATTTTATTGCAATTCCCAAAAACTATAAATAAACAGGAATAATTCTGAAGTTATTTTATTACATTATCAGCAGAAAAGAACACGAAAACACCTTTCATTCACCATTAACCTCTTTGTAAAACCCTCAATTATACCAAACGTTCGAGAATAAAAATAAGCGTGTGGAATATTAACTCCTTTCTTAAGAGAAAAAAAATACAGCAGTAGCGAAATGTATCATGTCTTGACCATCAAAATTGACATTAAACTTGTACTGAGTGAATCCATGTTCCTAAATTTGGTTTCTAGGCAAAAAGAAAAGAAAAAAACTCCAGAAAAACGTAGTGTACCAGCCGTGACAGCGCCACCGGGGGAATTAAGGTACATGTGAATAGGTTTAGATGGGTTTTCGGATTCAAGAAAGAGGAGCTGGGCAACGACAACGTGAGCGGTGTCGTCAGAAATGGGGCCATTGATGCAAATTATGCGCTCCTTGAGCAGCCGCGAGAAGATATCGTAGGCGCGCTCTCCACGCGACGAGTGCTCGATCACCATCGGTATCAAACTGTAGCATTTTCCGTCATTAACACATTTCGAGGTTGGGTGCCGCCACAGGCTCCGTTGAGAGAAGAGGAAGCTCCTCCGCATCATCTTCGCTCACTGATTTAGGGTTTATTTGTCTCGCTGAAATGGAATCGGAATCGGACGATAAATGGTGAATGAGCTAACCGGAGATTAATTTTACTTCTGATATTTACGATTTCTATTTTTTAAAAAGGTTTATTAAGAAATTAGTCAATTACCATTATTATTCGTCATTAATTAATTTACTTCAAAAAAAGCATCTTACTTAAAATTACATTTTATTCATATTTTATTTTTTTATTTTAATATTAGATATTATAATAATGAAAATATTTGATAAAAATCAATTAATATTCTTTAATAATATAATTAGAATAATAATTAATGATGTTATTATTATTAAATATCGACTGCAATCTTTTAATAGTACTTTCTAGAATCGCAAAAATGTTTTACAGAGAATATCTTACTAGCATTCTGTGTAATATGATAAATATAGTTAGAAAAACATGGAAAAGTTGCTGAATTATTATTGAATTTTATATAAGGGCGAAAAATAGAAAAACTTTCTGGAAACTTACTTAACAAAATGTTATTCACCTCTTGCGAACAAGGGAAGATTGACGAAATTTTGAGTCACGAACATGACTGAAATGAGTAACAAACAATTTTTTTCAAATGAAAAAAGTTAATATTAGATATGGTTTTCTAAAAAAAAAAACATCCAAAGCTGTTTTCTTTTCATCCAGCGGAGGAATTTTTGTATATTCTGATGTATGTGTCCGAAATTGGAACATTCGTCAATATTAAGTGACTGTGGAGCAGTTGGGCACATGCCAGCCAGCCAACTTTTTGTCACACAAGGTCAAATGTAACTACTGCCGAAGAAACATTCAGCCATTACCAATAATTGCGCCAAAAAAAAAAAGAAAGAAAAAACTGTCACGCATCAGACAATGCTCTCATTGGTGTGTAATAAAACAATCTCTCTTCTTTGGATCTCTCAAATTATTTAATGCACCCGATCGAGTATATTGTAATATAGATTAATATATTGGTGTATATGTTTGACTCGGCTTCTTCTTGATATTTTCTTATTCTTCGTTTCTTGGAAATTTGTACGTATTACATTAAATTAGCCATTAGTTGTTCTTGAATTCTCCGTATTCTTTCTGGGTTATTGTTATAAAGGGAAATATGAATAAGGGTCGTGCGAATTCGTCTCCCGAGTTAGTTCCACCACCATTAAACATGGAACAACAATATGACGATTCTGCACTAGAAGGTAGCCAAGCATCTCAGTGTTATCCTATTTAATTACCAGTTAATAATCTTTTTTTATGTGTGTTGAAATAGATCATAAAATTTGTAGGACGATCGACGTTTTAAATCTTCTCTTAGACACGGTACTGCATCTTAAATCATCTTTGTGCGAGGATATTCGTCCCCTTAATTGGTAGAAAGATCTATGGAAACACCGTTGAGCTTTGTCTATTTTGTGTTTTTCCTTGAAATGTTGCAAGATTGCCATTCAAATTCTTCATAATACCAAAAAAATTTGTTATTCAGGGGTGGCAGCAAACGTGATGTTGTTGTTAAAACTAATCCAAGATCACAAAAATGCCTGCGATAAAGACAAAAACGACAGCCGGAGAATGCTGAGGGTGGCCACTATGATGACCATTCTTGATAGAGTTAGAAGCAGAATCCAAAAATGCCAATCTATTGGAAACAAAAGATCAGAGGCGGAGCTGCGGCGTTGCGACACCGATGTAAGGCGGGACAGCATCCCAAGGGACACGAAAAATGGGAACGAGCCCGTGGACGACGAAAAAGAGAGGCTAAAACGAGAGCTGAATTCATGTTTAGCCACACAAAAGAGCCTGAGTGTTATGTGCACTGGTTTAGGGAAAGAAAGGGAGATTATGGCCACACAGCTTTCACTCAAGGTTCACGAATTGAACGAAATGGAGGATCTTATTATTGAACTCAAAAAGCAGAACGAGAGATTGCTAGATAAAGTAAGGGGATGTGCCTCAGAGCATAAGGAGAAAAGGTTGTTCAATGGTATGGCCGGGAGAGGAGAGTCACAAGGGAATGTGGCATTGCAAGAGAGAAACAAGGAACTCTCGGAGCAACTCCTAAAGTCCCTAGAGGGATACCGATCCATAAAAAAAAAGCTCAGAGAAGCACAAGAAGAAAACATGGTGATGCACAGCACGATTGATGAAATGGGAGCGAAAGTTATCACGAGTATCGAGAAAGTTCGACGTTTCAAGGAACGCATATCGTTATCTTCGAGAGACTATGTTTCTGACGACGTCCGGGAGGAGATCGAGGGTATATTTCATTACTTCCAGGAATGTGTGAAGCTAAAAGGTCTAGCATGAGAAGAAGCAACTCCCATTTTGGTCGGAACATGCATGGCTTAGATTACTTTAGTTTGTTAACATAGTTGGTCGTTGGCAACGTTGTACGTTCTTGATTTCAGTGCAACGTCGATTTCATTTCCTGGAATTCGCTCGTTAGCTTTTGTTGTGTATATATGTATCCTTGTTTATACAGTGTAACAAATTTTTTGCATTAATTTGTCACAATGTTCTCATTTTTATTATTTAGATAAAAGTAAAAGCTTTATTTTTATTTTCGTATAGTTATTTTATGTATTTACTAAAATAGTTGATTTTTATTAATACACACGATATTACGACTTTATCAAAAATAATATGATTTCTTTACTAAATTTTACACCATATTTTTATACGTATGATTTAATCAATAACAAATCGGGCCAAATAATTAATTAACACATATATTTTATATTTTTCAGGAAAAATAATAATGAGATGCTACCATTCGAAACGAATTGTATCACAACAAAAACAAATTTGGGCCCTAATTAGACCTGAATTAGAAAAGCCCAATGGGCCTGAATTAGAACGCGTACTTTTAAAGTAGAAATATCGTTCAAGTATAGAGCACTACTTGTGTGATGAAGATTTTACTGGGTCAAAGTCGTAATTTGATCTTTTGGAGATTGCTTCAGTCCTTACAATGATTTCTTCAACCTACATACCATACTTTTTTTTACTTTCTTGATAAAAAACTGATGGTATCTCCATGTATGCTTCTTCCTCAAAATTTTCATTAAAAAATACATTTTTCACATCCGATTAATAAATCGGCCAATCTAAATTTGTTGTCAAAGATAACAACCATCGGATCATGTTAATTTTTGCGATGAGAGCAAAAGTCTTTTCATAGTCAATGCTATAGGTTTGAGTATATCCTTTCACAACTAGTCTTTGTTTATGTCATTCAAACTACCCATCAAATTATATTCGATCGTAAAGACACCCCATAGGAACTCTCGATCTCTTTCGGTTTCTGAGCAATCTCCCAAGTTCCATTTTTTCAAATGTTCTTAATTCATCTAAGACAACTTCTTTCCAGTACTTCGGAACTTCAGCCTTTGCTAGATTAGTGACTAGGGAATTGAACAGAAGCTGACAAATGTTCACATGCAACAAACTTAGCTACTGGACGCATTGTGCGAGACCTTACTCTCCCTTGCGTAAAGCCTTTGATCCAGATTACCCACAAGTTGAGTATCTAGAGTACTTTCAATTCCAGAACCCGAGTTGGCAGCTTGGCAGGTCTTGAGTTTCTGGTTCTATCACCTCATTTCAATGGACATTCTAAGAGAAATGCAAGGGAAACGATGGTATTTTAGTTACGAACAGACACATTACACCCAAATACGTTGAGGTATAGATCAGGAAACATTATTTCGGGATAATTCAGACAAAAGATGACGATTTGGCATTAAATTGAGTTTTGATCACGGAGAAATTTAATTTTTTGACCGTGACAACTTCAGATTTTTGTATCAAAAGGTATGACCAACACACACGATTATGGTCGTTAATAAAAAGTAATGAAGTAACGTTTATCCATGATACTACGAACTCTAGACGATCCCAAATATCACTATGAATTAATGCAAATGATTTTGAAGGTTGGAAAAGAAGCACAGTGTACTTAGCTAATTGACATAAAGCAGGACTCTTGTGAGACGATCTCACGAATCTTTATCTGTGAGCAGTGGCGGAGCCAGGAAATCGATCCTACCCGGGCTAGAATTTTAAAGTCTAAAATCCATTAAAATTTTAAATTGATCTACCCGGGCTAATATCATATTTATCCAAAATTATAAAAAAAATACATATAATTTTTTTTAAATTTTTTTGGACCACCCGGGCTAAAGCCCGGGTGAAGGAGGCTCTCCCTCTGCCCATGTCTGTGAGACAGATCAACCCTGTCGATATTCACAATAAAAATTAATACTCTTAGCCTTAAAAAATAATAATTTTTCATTTATGACCTAAATAAGAGATCCGTCTCACAAAATACGACTCGTGAGATCGTCTCACATAGTTTTGTAATTGACATATCTCACAATGAAACACCTCATTATTTCGAAATAGAGAAGGAAATATGCCATCTTCATCATTGTTATCTTCAAAGAGTATGTCTCTTATGAGACGGTCTCACGAACGGATCAACCCTACCGATATTCACAATAAAAAATAATACTCTTAGCTTAAAAAGTAATATTTTTTCATTAATGACTCAAATAAGATATTCATCTCACAAAATACGACCTGTGAGACCGTCTCACATAAGTTTTTGTCATCTTCAAATATCATCTCGTATTATTATTTCAATAGACAGATTTTTTCCTTCTCAATTTTTTTCAATTACAACCACTAATATATAGAGAACCTAATCTAATATGGATTACACATGAATATAAAGTTTAAGTATAAATTTATCTTAGCCTAACAATATCTTCATCAGTTACCAAGCAATTAATCATTGGAAATTAAAACAATAACGATTCAAAATATGAACATAAAATTTAGACGGTTGTGGCTCATAGATTTGCTCAACTAAAAGGATTTTGTTTGTTTTTTTTTTGTTCAATAACTCTTTATTTCCGACATGAATTGTAAATTCGTTTATGGAAAAGTATATTCTTGTTTGGGTCATTATTTTTTGGATATGGGAATCCGACATCCAGGATTGTACAAATCATGGTAACTTTTTTCCTGCCTCGAACTTTTTTAAAAAAAAATCTATTTAAATTGTTACATCCATTTAGGTTTACTCAATCAAATGCTAAGCCAATTCTTTGTCTTCTTTTTTTTTTTAAAGATTTTTCTACCACCCACTAATTTCCCAGTGAAGTTCCCAAAAAAAGAGTATTATGCAATTTTTTTTATATTTTTAATGATAACTTTATATCCTAGTTGGACCCACTTTAAAACCATTATAGCATTGCGAATATTTTGTCTTATTTTCATCAATTTTAAAACGAGGGTGAGTGGGTCGAACGATATTGGTAGGTGAAGTCTCTATTTTTCAAATTAAAACTGTACAGCCAGTTTAAAATTGGTTGTCCTCTCTAAAATTTATAGCATCAATAAAGTTCAGTTAAAGTGAGCGGGCAGATTATGTCGCAACGCTGTAAAAATTAAAACAAAAAACATTCATATGCAAAAATTTATGTGAGACGGGCTCACAGATCGTATTTTATGAGACGGATCTCTTATTTGGAGTCATTCATAAAAAAATATTACTTTTTATGCGAAGAGTATTAATTTTTATTGTGAATATCGGTAAGGATTGACTAATCTCACAGATAAAAATTTGTGAGACGACCGTCTCACAAGAAACCTACTTTAGAAATTGAGCAGATGTACTTGAATTTTGTTAACTTGATTATTAGCCTATTAATATTTCTGTGGTCTTTTTTATTTCTTTTACACTTTTTCACATTGAGAGTTTGTGCAATTAGCGTATTTAAAAAGAACTAAAATGTCTTTAACATAGCAATTAGAGTTGTAAATAATGAACTTAAATTTGTGATATTGTGGATCATAAGTAATAAATAAATATTGTAAAAAATGTGCCTAAATTATTACATGTGTGCCCTGGGGAAGGTGGTAGGAGTAATGGCACTAAAAAGCACGTGCTTGTTGCGTAGATGCACCAAACATTCAATTTTGACCATTAGGTGAAGAAAGGAATGGAGACAATGTGGGTGTTGGATATTGTTAGAGTTTATAATAAGAGATACGATTAAAAGCTATATATAGTACTAAAAAAAATTAAAAATATTTAAAATACAGTCATTCTAATTCTAAAATACTAAATACTTATAAACGACCATTATTAATCAAATAATCCAAGATTTAAAAATGTCTTTTCCGGCGCCAATTCAAAATTAAGTCGATCACGAAATTCATGCATTGAAAAGAATTTTTATGGGAAAAAAATTATTTCAAAATGCTTGCTTTGTGGTCAATTTTTTTGGGGAGATGGCCGATTCGGGAATCAGAATTTCTGGACTGAATCATGTGAATTTTTTTTTTGATGAAGTGGCATATATATATATATATATATATATATATATATATATATATATATATATATATATATATATATATATATATATATATATATAAAAGTGCCTTTGATACCTTTAAGCATCATCCAAATGGTTCATTTAAATCGATAGATCGTATTTTGTTTGACGGATTTTTTATTCGTGTCATCCATGAAAAAATATTACTTTTTATGTTAAGAATATTATTTTTTATTGTAAATATCGATATAATTGACACGTCTTACAAATAAATATTCGTGATATCGTCTCACAAGAAACCTATCCGATACATATAGGATTCATGATTTTTGAGTGGATCTAGCATGTATTAAATATTCACATTTAGATATATCTTTGTGATAGTATAATCTTTTTTCTTCATCCAATAAAAATTAGCATAAAAATCAACTCACTTATCGTACTCGCATTTTTTTAAAAAAAAATAATCTCAAACGTGATCATATTTCTTTATCCTTATCTGCGCTTTAAATTTATAAAATTATACACAATGTTACTGATTTTAATTATGATTAATAATTATAAAATAATTAATAAAATCTATTTACGTGAGCGACCATGCTTCGTGATAGCTGCATTTGATTGGACTTGTATTTGGAAAATAAAAATGTGCAAGACTGTTTAGTTTTCTAATTTAATAGGCAAGTATAAGGAGATAATAAATTAAATTTTTTTGGAATGAAATATATCTTGAAATTATCGGCATAGAAACGTGTTTTCCATTAAATGCATTGGTTGTGTGTGCTGTCAAATTTGAAGTTGAAGCAGACGGTTGATTGCAAAAATTTGAGTTGTTAATTTTATAATATTTGTGATGTGTTTTTTTTATTAAGAAAGTATGTGTTTTTTTTAGAAACACAATAAGTAGTTGTACATCATAAAACATTATAGTGAAATTCTTTTCATTTTGCCCGTTATTTTTACCCTGAAAATTTTAGGGATTTTTCACGTAAATCTCGGTATCCAATTTATTTTTTATTTTTATATTTATTATTTCAAAATGCCGCATGTGAGATCAATAAATGGTATCAGAGCCTTGTTTTTAAAATTTCTTAAAATTCTGAGTATACTCTATGGTTGCAGCCTAAACTGATCTTCCACATCAGAATTTTTTTTTTTTTTTGAGATTTTTTATTAAGACGAGATTATTTTGTCCAGTCTACTAAAAATGTTGTAGATATAATGGCGAACATGTATGAGATAACAAAGTTCAATGGAAACAATTTTATGTTGTGGAAAATAAAATACAAGCAGTTTTAAAAAAGAAAAATTGATTGGCGGCTATTGGAGATAGATCGGTGGAAATGATGGACGATGAAAGTGGAATGAGAAGAATGATAATTCTGTTGCCAATTTACACTTGGTTATAGCAGACGAAGTATTGTCGAGTATCTCTGAGATAAAAACAACAAAAGTTATATGGGATACTGTGACAAATATGTACGAGTTCAAGTCCCTAGACAAATATGGAGGAGATTGGGCACAAACAAGATAACGTTACTTTGTTTTGTGACAGTCAAAGTGTCTTGTACATTGCAAGGAATCCAGTCTTTCATTCGAGGACGAAACACATTGGAGTCCAATTTCACTTTGTTTAGGAAGTAGTAAAAGAATGAAGTGTGGATATAGAGAAGATCCATACAAAAGATAACATAACTGATTTTCTGACCAAGCCAGTGAAAATTGATAAGTTTGAGTAATGTAGATCCTCAAGTGGCCTAGCAGAAACGTAAGCATCAAGTAATGACAAGAGTAAAAGGATATGTGGAGATGTATTTGATTCTCAATCAAATCTCCAAGTAGGAGAAAGTCGGCAAAGAAACGTGTTTTCCATGAAATGCATTAAATGTGTGTACTATCAAATTTGAAAGTTGGAAGCAGACGGTTGGTTGCGAAAATTTCATACATAATGAATGCATGTGGTTTCACACCTCAAAATTCGATTACAAATAGTGAAACAATTCGATCATTTCATTCATCCCTTCTCCGAGTTTTCTCTCATCTTATAGCATTTTCTTAGTTCTATAATATTTGTGAGATGTTTGTTCTTTTGTATCAAGAGAGTATGTGTTTTCTTTGGAAACACAGTTAGTGATTGTATACCATAAAATATTATAGTGAAATTCTTTTCATCTTGCCTGTGATTTTTTCCCTAATAATTTTTAGGCGTTTTTCACATAAATCTCGGTGTCCAATTTATTCTTTATTTCCATATTTATTATCTCAAATTGTCGCACGTAGGACCAACAGAAATAACATTTTGAATTTAGTATTTTGAAAATTATAAAGGGTAGTTTTTAAATTTCTTCAACTCATCAAAAAGGTTTTATCATTTTAAAATGACTTCTTTATTTAACTTTTGCCGAGTATTTTCTTACATTTAAAAACAATATCTACAAACCTTAATCGGAATTCATCATGGATGTTTTTTTTCCTGAGAGGTTAGTTAGCCGACCACAGACGAAATGTTGATAATATTCCAGTTTACAATATTTTTTTATAATAGAAGACGAATAAAAAGTACACGATCTCAAATAAATAAATAAAATCAAGGGAAAATTAAATTAAGAAACTCTAATTTCCATGTCTTGGCAAATAAGCCAAGAACATATACTTCATTTTTTATTTTAAAGAAATAATATATGAATGTTGAATTATAATGAAACAAAGTAATAAACTACAGTACGGCAACGACTAGAATTTTGTAGAAATCGAATGGTCCAATGATTCGGTGAACACCTACAAAGCAATTGAAAACTAGTTGGGCACTACCATTAAAGATTTTTGGGTTTTTTGGGGAAAAAGGTTATTAAAATATTCAATGATTTCTTAGAAAATTTAGTGCAACTCTCTCCCAACTGCTTCGGGGTGGTAGGTAATGCACATGTCCACACGAATATGTACACACACACACACACACACATATATATATATATATATATATATATATATATATATATATATATATAAATTGAGCTGGATTATGCGTAGATTCGATTAAACTCACTCTACAGGAGACTGTCTCTTTACATTATGTTCCTTGCTATTTATAAAGTGGCATCGTTACATATCTTGATTGAATTTTGGTCTTTTAATGTCAAATATAACAAGTGTTATGTAAGAACCTAAATTCATTGAAATGTAAGAAAATTTTGTGTTGAATATAACAGTGTATGTTGTATCCAATGACATATTATCTCGAGATTTCAGGATGATTATGTATGTTTGTTGTATTATACATACATATAAAATATAAATCAAAGTTGGATTTTTAAAGTGCATGGCATGCATATCAATACGGGGAAAAACAGAAAAATAAAATGGCCAAGATTATCGATCGGATTAAAACCCAGAATTTTCTTGTATTAGAATGGGTATGCATGCAGGGATCACTTCAAGTTTTGATGGAGGCCAGTAACGTCAATATCAGGAGTCTTTTTCGCTGCTATTTCAGAGAATGAAACGATACTTCAATTTCATTTCCAAATAACGTACAATATTGTAATCTATACACTAGGAATCAAACAATATTACATTATTCATTAATATCACAAGCAGGTTTTCTTGCCCGACCGAAGATGGATTTTAAAAAGAAAAGCGATAGGAAAATTCATACTTAGGTTAAAACATTAGGAAATGGTTAACAAGGCATTTGCATGCTCTTGCACGACTTTCCAGGCCAGGATGACATGCCTGTTCTCGGTGAGGCTCGCCCCTACAGCGAAGCGCATCACATATTCCCCGCCAATCACCGCGTGTGTCATGTAAATCTTTCCAGATTCGTTAATGGATTCCAGCAACTTAGCATTGAAATTGTTGGCAGCTTCCTCCTTGCACACGCTGTGGTGCTGCGGCAGTATAGAACCGATTTCGATGGGCGAGATGCGGAAGCAGACGGTGGCGAAGTTCCGGGGTACCACCACTTCGAACCTCTTATCCATTCCTATCAAACCTTCGAAATTCTTTGCCATTTTTATGTGACTTCGAAGGAATTTCCTGAGGTTTGACACGCCGTAGCTGCGGAGGACGAGCCACAGTTTCAGAGACCTGAAGCGGCGGCTGAGGGTGATTTGCCAATCTTTGTAATCAACCACCTGCTTCGTTTCGGAGGCTTTGTTTCTCAGATACTCTGGATACGTGGACAGGGCTTTTATCAGGGCGCTGGGGTCTTTCACCCACAGGCAGCAGCAGTCCAACGTTGTTAAGAACCATTTGTGTGCGTTGAAACTGAAAGAGTCGGCGTTTTCTACTCCGTTCAGAAAATGGCGGTACTCTGGGCAAATGCATGCGCTCCCGGCGTATGCTGCGTCCACGTGAACCCATATCCCGAACTCCTTCGCCACCTCGCACAGTGGCCCCAGCGTATCAACCGCCGTGGACGATGTTGTCCCAATGGTGGCGCACAGGAACAGAGGCACCAGCCCAGCTTCAATGTCGGATTCAACGGTCGCGCGGAATGCTTCTGCTGTCAGCCCGAATTCGGTGGTTTTTGTCGTAGCAACATGCCCGGAAATTATTGGGGTTGATGCCAGCTATCTGAGCTGCCTTCTGCAGAGCAGAGTGGGTCTGATCCGATCCATATACCACAAGCTTGTTGATACTCTCCCTCCCGATTTTCTTCAGCACTTGATCCCTGGCACCGACCACCGTGCAGAGTATGGCCTCGCAGGTGGTTCCCTGCATAACGCCGCCTCCCCCACCAGAAAACAGGAACTCCGATGGGAGATCAAGCATTTTCCCCATCCAATCCATGACAATGCTCTCAAGCTCGGTGGCAGCAGGAGATGACATCCAGTTGAACCCAACAATGTTGAATCCAGTGCTCAGCATTTCTCCAAGAAATCCAGCAATACTTCCGCTGGACGGGAAATATGCATAATAATTAGGACTCTGCCAATGTGTGATCCCGGGTACAATGTCTTTCTTCACGTCATGAAGGATCTCTTCAATAGGTTCCGGGTCGTTCGGAGCAGCTTCTGGTAACCTCTTCCGGAGATAACCAGGCTCCACTTGGCTACGAACAGGATATTTCTCAACATTCTTGTAATAATCAGCAATGAAATCTATAACCATGTGACCTTGCCTTCTGAACTCCTCCGGATCCATAGGCTTAATCGTTCCAGAGAATCCATTCTCGAGCTTTTGATTCTGAACACTCCCCATTTTTACTTGATTGCAAAATCTCTTCCTGGCTAATCGTTTTTTTCACTATGTATCACAAAAAGGAAAGATGATTTTTAAATGTACAGCTCTCTTTCTTTTTAATGTTTACGATCGAGAGACTAGGCTATATATATATATACACATACGTGTGTATGTAGTAAGAGTGGACCTTGGGAGGTGGTAGATGGGGGAAGAAGTTTTCCTATATTTTTATTTAGAGTTGGTAGGTGTCGGGCAGGGTTTGGTTTCACACGGGTTCATAGGCTTAAACAGCCCCTCCCCCTCTCGGTGATGTTATATCTGTAATCAAGATCAGTCAAATAAAAATAAGCTTAAATTATGAAATTTTAACTATCTCAAAATTGTGATTATTACTATTTCACTCCATCTTTGGCCTCTAATTTTGATTTAGGAGTTCAATCGATCTTACCATTCGCAAAAATTAAGGGAACTTGCCGACAACGGTTATCCGCATTAACGAACACACACCTAATTATAGCTGCCACGCACACCATTTTTCCAGATTTTACAAATTCTTTTACGTAAAATTAGTAACAACCTTGCGCTCTGGATAACATGTCTGTGCATTTCCAAAATGTGTCTTATTTAATTTGTTTATAGATGAGATATTTATATGTAATTGTTTGTTTTCTTTGTTAGGACCTAAGCTAAGATGGATAGGGAGCTATTGAAATCATGTTCTTTTTGTCATGACCTAAATATCATGTTTTCATCAGTTATAACTTTTGATAAAGTAACAACCGTTCGGTCCTACAATTAAGATATAAAAGATAAAATCTCATGTTTGATTCTAATTGATTGCAAAGAATATAATTATTGAAGATGGATTATTGGAGTATAATAATTATATTTGTTTGTAGATCTATCAAAATGTAATGATTGAGTTACTGTATGGTTGAAAAGAACACATGTTTCATAATTGCTAACTTTATAAACTATTGAACATTCATCATACGTATTCAAAATTGAGTTATTATCAAACAATTTTTTAAATTGACAAAACTGTTAAAACGGTCTACGGCGATTTGTAAGACAATCTCTTATATATCCTGACAAGAAATAATGAAGGTATTACTTTTTTTGGAATATCGTAGATGATTCATCTATAAAAATTCGGAGATCTCACAAAAAATATATTATTAATACTTGTCTAAATGTATAGTTCTAATGGGATTCGCGCCAACAATAAAATCCTCACAAAATTATTTTGCACAGATTTAATGTCATAACCTTCGGACGTGGATTTACATGTATACATACGTACTCAATATTAGATTTTATTTTTGAGAAATTTAGTAAAATTTTGATCACTGTATGAAATCTATCCTAGTTGTTTCGAATAATGTACAATATAAACACATTGATGTATCCAAAACAACAGTGATGAATATATATATATATATATTATATATATATATATATATATATATATATATATATATATAATATATATAATATATTATATATATATATATATTCCGTTCCTTTTCTCGGGGTCGTTTTTTTCAACGTAAAATTATATTAAAACCAAACACGGATTTACTGTGATTTAATGATTAAAGTTTGTGATTGCGAATAATGCTGGTAAATCACCAATAATCGAAAGAATACAAAGAAGCATGTTTACATGACATGCAGGACCTACACTTAGTCAACCAACAGTACAGGCATTTACTTCCTATATTTTTTTATTTTTTCAAAAATAAAAATATTTGCTTCAACATTCGTACTTTTTTTGGAAAAAGAGTTTACAGCCATCAAATTTATGTTCCTTAAATCGATCAATCCAGAATCGTGTTTTTCCCTTTTTAATCCAAAAAATGCTCCCAAAATTGACAAATTACAATCATTTAAAATTTAGTGTGAAAAAAAAGAGGTGGCTAAAAATAAATGTTCATGAGATACGAGAAAACTAATTCGTGTTGCATCCTTGATTTTATTTATTTATTTATTCTGACAAAAAAATTATAAATATTGTACGTACTTTCCATGCCCAATAATTTCTGAAGCACCTACTGTTTAAAACGTGGCACCCGCTGTGGCTAAAATAATACCGACGTTGGTACCTGTTCGAGGTCAAACATTTTGAACAAATAATCAAGGGGGGCAATCATCTTTTATATATATAAAAATAATTTTTATAATATCAAAATATTATGAAAAAATATATATGAAATTTTATGATATAATTGTTGTAAATATTGATTTATGATATATTTATTGTATTTTTAATATTATTTTATAAAATTATTCAAAAGATGAAATAATTGTCCACGTGTGTGGTACAGCTAATAATAATAATAATAATAATAATAATAATAATAATAATAAATTATTAGTAATAAAATTTAGTTTTCTAGAATTGGGATCTTAAGAAGATTAAACCTAATTAATGATAATTATTTCTCTTACAACTTATTATATAAAATAATGTTTCTCAACAAACAATTTACCCAAGATGCATGTGATAATTGCTATGCAGTTTGTTGGCACATGTACATATATTCGATCCGCTAACATAAAATACATACAATTTTTTAAAACTCTTTAAATTATTTGATTCACATTATCAAGAGCAAGCTGTTGATATTCAAGCGAATTCGACAATAAACTTTGACAAATAATTAATATATGATTTAAGTTAGTAAAAACTGATTGATTTGTTTATATAAACAATGATGTTTTATTTTTTGTTTTCTTCCATAAACTTCACTTATAAATACTCATCTATTGTTCATTTCAAAATCATACCATAACGCAAAATTATCTCATCTACAATAACAAGTATGGAAGTAAAATAGAGATTTTAATGTGAAAGTTATTAAGAAATATTTTATCTTTGGAAGGAATAAGATTAGTAAACAGAAAGTGAGTGTTAAAATCAGAGTGTTCTGAGTGAAATATTTTGTATTCTTAATTCTCTTGTCTTCTTTGTTATTAATAAAGAAGTGATCTCCTTGAGAAATTTAGAGTGGACATGACCCAATTTTGGAGTGAACCACTATAAATACTGGTGTTTATCTTATTCAATTGTTGATATTACTTGTGATGTTTTATTGCGATATTACCTCATTTATTTCCCCGGATATAACAACAACTTGTATCAAAGCGAGATTCTCAAGTACTATATGAAGTCCTCGTACGCTATGTGGCTACAGCTTAGTCTGAATTAACACATCAGAAAAAACTTTCTAGACAATATTAGAGAAGTGGCTCTTTGTATTCAGATTTTGACGATTAATTTATTGGTAGCAGTCACAAAATATTGAGGTACGCACAAGCCAAATGATTAGCCTTAATAACTCTAATTATCAACTTTGAAAAATTAAGATAAAAGATCTTCTAATCGTCACCAAGATGTACCTACTGGTGTTCAATGAGTATAAACCAGATGATAAATCAGATGCTGAATGAAACATTGAGCACGAGCAAGTCTCTGGTTACATCTGGTAATTTGTCGATGACAACGTGTATAATCACATTTGTAACAAGATATATGCTCGTACACTTTGGACAAAGTTAGAGACATTATATGCATCCAAAAATGGCAACAAAAATTGTTCTATGTGAGCAAGATTTTCCAGGTTCGATACAAAGAAGAGACTCTGGTCACAGATCATCTGAACGAGATTCAAGAATTCATGGAGTAGTTATCAAGTATGAGCATAAAACTTGATGGCCTGGTGATAACTCTGACTGTGCTAGCTTCATTACCAGAGCCTTGTGCGACTTTGAAGGTATCACTCACGAACACAACAGCAGGATGAGTCATGAGTATGGACTTCATCAAGAGTGATATATTGAATGAAAAGATGAGGCAGAGATCTCAACGAGCCTCTAACTCACAGTCAGATGTTTTGGCTGCTGAGTCAAGAGAGAGAAACAAGATCAAGAAAAACACAAATCAGATGCCAAGAAGAAGAAAGTTCTCGAGGAGATATGCCAACATAAAGTGTTATCGCTATGGAGAAATCAGACATATTTAAAAATATGGTCGGCAACCGAAAAAAAACATGAAACCGGCGATAAACAAACGAACGCTATTCATGAATTTAATTTTGTTCACGAGGTAGAGCAGGAGTCCTGTAAATTTGGTAACTCGAGTAACTAGTTGGATGATCGATAGTGGAGCAACAATCCACATCACATCACAAAGAGAATGTTTTACTTCCTGTATACAAAAAGACTTTGGTGTGGTTAGGATGGGGAGTAACGGCTTATCGAAAGTCGTGAGAAAAGGAGACATGAGCTTTACTACCGTGGATGGCTCAACAATGATCCTGAAATATGTCAGGCATGTGCCAGATTTGCGCTTGAGTATGATATTAGTCGAAATACTTGATGAAGAATATTTATGCATAACCTTCTGAAACAGGGTATGTAAGATTTCAAGATGATTACTTGTGATGGCAAAGGGATTAAAGATGTCGAAATTGTATGTTCAGGAGAATCATTCTGAACGTGTGAACAACGCATAGGAAGAAAACTCAACGGAGTTGAGGCACTGATGTCTTGGTCATATAAACGAAAATAATCTTACACGTCTTGTGAGGAAGCAAGTTCTGCCAAATATAAAGCATGTTCATATTAAATAATGTACTAGCTACTTAGCAGCAAAACAAAACATGATATCATTCAAAAGTTCACTTCCTAACAGAGCCAATAAAACTCTAGATCTGGTGCACAAAGATCTATGTGGTGTGATGTCATTGTAGCTCGGAGAGCAAGGTACTGGGTAACTTTTATCGATGACCATTCTCTCAAAATTTGAGTGTAGGCACTCAAAACCAAGGAAGAAGTAGCGGAAACATTTAACAATTTTCTAAATTTTGTTGAACGACAAACAAGCACAAAAATCAAATGTATATATATAGATTCACATGCATACATAGGAAGGTATCATCATCATCATCATGCTTGCTTAACCAACACACCACCTCCTTTCTTGCCCAACCGGTGATTGGAAGATGTCCAACATGGATTGGAAGAAAGCCTTGCTTCTTGCCTATAAAATAAAGCCATTCACTTTAAGAATTTCAAGAGTTTCTTAACATAAATTTTGAGTTTTAGAGGCTGATATAGAGTAGGGTTAGAGTGGTGTGAGAATAGGGCTTTTAATTAATTGAAAAAAGAGGGAAAAGTAATTTATATACCTCAAATCCTCTAAAAGTTCTAGAAAAATTCCACAATACTCTCTAATTACCCAGAAAGCTATCAAAAAAGGAGGTGTCGAAAAATCAGTAGCCGATTCTTCGATAAAATTCAGAAACCACCAGTTGCCCAAGAAGGAAATAATACCGAAAAACTCACTTTTCAGGTACTGTTTTCACTCTCATTTTTCGTACCTCTGCTGACCGTATTATACCTTAGTATAAGCATGAAAGTTGTTCATTATATGTCATACTTCTCACTCATATATTTGGTTTCCCGGAATCGGCCTCAGAAATAGTATTTTCCAATAGTCAAAGTAGGGGTGTGAGTTTTACTAGTTATTTCATTTCTGGAATGTTTCTGCTGCGAATTTGAGAAAACTTATAACATAAGAAATGTATGAAATCGTATTTTACATATGCTGGAAAATTTTGGGCCGCATGTATGGGACAAACACTGGTCACGTGTCGTCGGAACCACACACACGTCGATGAAAAACAAAATTTTATTTTTCGAACCTTGTTCTATATACTTTTGGAATAATGTTTTTGTAAATTATTATGAATATTTAAATTACGTACACTTACTAAGACATAAGACAAGTCCTAATATTTTATATAAACCTTTTACTATGGTGTTTTTCGTCACCTAATAAATGATAAATTTATGGGCTAATACTCGTTATTTTGGTTATTTTAGGGATAGTCTATATTAAAATAAATTAAGAAGTGTTATATTATATTGATGTTAGTCACCTTGGTCGATAGGATTGGCTTGAACTTTGGATTCTCACATTCATCTATAGTAAATCAATAAGTTTATGGATTTCTTATGCATGTGCACAATTATTGTATCTCTTAATCTCGTTGATGCATCACTTCGATGACCACCCCTTCTATCATAATAAATCCTCAATATTGATGATATCATTCTTATTGATCAAATCTATCATCATGATCGCATCGTATTTCAAAAATTTGTTTTCCTTGATTTACTCAATACTGTTATTACATAATAAGAATGCTTCAATGAAAAGTTCTTATGTAATATCATCACGCTAAGTGTGATTCTTATCGAGCTTTCACCAAATAAGATTTTGATTAATCATCGAATGAATGAACGAATGATTGAATGATAAAGTGATTGATCAAGACAGAGCCTTGGACAACCGACATTGGCCTGGAAATAGGGTCCATGAACAACGTGACATTGGTTCGAGTATATTAGTTCACTTGGCTCGTTATTCTTTGCTAACCATATTTTTTTTCTTACGCATTCATATAACAGATGCTAAATATATTGTCTATTATATCATTCTGTTAAAGTTAACATTATATTTATGATTATTTAATTCTCGTTAAGTCCTTAAAGAGTTAACCTCTTTATTTTCTTTATCTACTGTAATTTTCAGAAGCAGGTATACATGAATTGTATAAAGAAGGAAATATCGGTGAATGATCTAACAGTGGTTGTCTAAACTATTTGTAATAAATCGTTGTTTTTTTTTTTATCTTATGTTTTAGTTTGGTCTTGTAAAAACTCTATCGTAATTTAATAGCGCTTTGTTCAGTTTGCTTCCGTTAATAAAGTTTAGAAGTTTTTTTTACTGCCTGCAATACTTCAAATGAGCATTTCCACACGAGATGCTATTACATATGGTGGCATATCTCGAGGGCTAAGTCCTGAGTTGGGTGCCACAACAATGTTGTATCTTCAAACATGCGAATTAAACTTCGGACTCATCCCATGTAGAACAGGTACAGCCGAACAATAATAACACAGTATCCGTGTTACATTAACAGTTTCTATGGTCTAACAGTGGCTGGCTACAATGCTTTTTTTATTCTGCATTATAGTAATATTAGTAAGTAATATAGTAATATTGAGTCCAACCAAGATGAGTCCGCCCCTGTATTTTTCGTAATTTATTAAAGAATTCATTTCACTGTGGTTATGGCACCAAATCAAACAACCGTCGGTCTTTTATGTGGAAATCCTGAGCTCACATTGCGTCGTTCCAATTGAAAAATCAACTAGAACTCCAGGAGGGAGGTTAAAATATTAACTGGAAACCTGCGAAATCCAAGAAACCAAGAAAACAAACTAATAAATGAGAACTTTCATCAACTAATACGAGTGATATCCTTTTTTAAGTTAACAAGTGTACGACTTGTGATTCCAGGAATGATAAACAAATTCTTGGATGTTGTAACGCAAGAACATGGTGTGAATATTACAAGGCACAATGCTTATTGAAAAAAGCATGATATATAAAAAAAAATTGATGAAAATAATGATGGATGTAATACTTGGAATCATGTCCACTTTACGACTACAGGACTACTTGTAGATGAAATTTAATTTAATCCCAAGTTACAGTGCCTTATTTTGTTCGCGTGATGACTCGGTGTGTTAATTCTACAAGTGCCCTCCTTGATTTTTGAACATCCTTATCATCATTCTGAGGGAGGGAATCAATTGCAGCTGAGGCAAGGTTAGCATGCTTTGCTGCTAGCTCTCTAGTCCTCTCAATGCCATGACTCTTTCCAAGGTATTCTAGAGCCTGTAGTGTGAAATAAGATTTGATATTCAATCACTTCAGTTTCTCTTTAAATGCATGTTTCGGAAATATAAATTCATAAATAAACTCATTATTATAGCTAGAATAATGCTGACTGAAGTGATCACAAGGTTGAGTCAACAAAAAACTAACACGATCCACATTTGCAGAATTGTCGAATCCCTGATCAACAATGGCCCGAAGCTGGGGAAACTCCTCCATAGCAAATAAGATTGGAGCAGTAATAATACCCTGAAATAATTTGTCATATTCGAGTGTTACTTCCAACCACTACACTAGATAGTAGGTTGCTAAACATAGATCAAATTGAAGACAACAGTTGCAAGTACACAAATAAAACAGAACACAGGAACTTCAGTTCAAAGATTTGGATTACAGGAAAAGTACTTTTAAGTTGTAAAATTATTTCGTCACATCACAAGTGGGTATTCATTGATAGATGTCCCGGAGGCAGCATTTAGTAAATACATTCATTACGTAGTCAACCTTTCTCCGAAATAATAGAAAATTAGCAATTACAGCTCTCTCACAAGGTAAGTGCGCTGACAAATATAGGGTTAAACAGAAAATGTAAGCACATGCTAACAAATATACAACATACACCGGCAATTCTTCAACAAGATATGTCGAAAACCCAGCATCAATGTGAACTTTCAACGTTTAAGATTTCAAAATAATAAGTCAAAAATAGTGGGAAGAGTACATGACGAATGTCAGACAAAGAGCCTTTCCCAAGAGAACTTGATGTGCCAGTGAAGTCAAGTACGTCATCTATTAATTGAAACGCCAGCCCCTGTAAAGATGGATGCAAAATTTGAACAATAGCTGCTAAGTGAAAATAATAAATAAATGCGAAGACAATAAGCATTTCATAAGATCGACAAACAGCATATCGTAAACTTTAAAAACAAATGTCAGATAATACATGTTACAACTGATTTTTAGGTCAACCTCCACAGAATTCACCCATATTCTGCACCAATCATTGATAAGCTGATATACAATTGGGAAAGTCATCGATGCAAGTAATTATTGAAACCATCACTAACGTCGCCGATAAACTGATGAACGTAACCACTACATGGGGGTTTAAAAGATACCAGAAGTTGAAATGCACTGAACTAAACTGGCACATGTAAAGAACAAGTCAAGTCAGGACATGAATGGCATATGAATTTAAAACTACATCCTCATATCTTCCATCAAGAGGATGACAAACTTCAGCCTAAATGCGACAAAGAACGTATAATCTAATTAAATGAAAAAGAAGTAGGAGAGAGTATATAGACCAGATTTTTTCCATAGTCGTACGCCAACATTGAAACTTCTGCTGTCTGGCCAGCAAGCAGGGCAATGGCCTTGCAGCTATTTGAGATCAATGAGGCAGTTTTATAGTATGTCTTCTGCATATAATATTCCATGCTGCAAAGACAAATAGGGACGTGATTTTGGGATGAAGAGAGAGGCCCCAACTGAAAAGCAAGGGATCCTCAAAATATAACTGCTCACAATTATTATATAACTAAATTATAAATATCAAGTTCTTTCTCTGAAAGTTTTCAAATAACAGATTTAAATCAAATTCCATGACATGCAAATGCAGCATGCCTTTTCTGTGGCACATTCAAAAGCTCCAAAGCTATGCCTATAAACCAAAAATTGAGCATTGTACCTGCATCGCTGATCAGAACTAGTCGTCATTTGCATTGTCTCACCAGTAACAAGATGCTCAACTACAGTAGCCAAGAGTGATACAACCTGTAAAAACAACAAAGCAGGAAACGTATTATCAAATAAAAAAATGACAGCTGACATCAGCAGAAAAATAAACAGAGAGCTACAGCTAATTATTGACCAATAAAATATCAAGTGTTGAGGCAGATTGAGCAACAAACTTCAACATTTAGCTACAATTGTATCGATTATTGTTTATTCCTTATATATATATATCTATATGAGTATCGGATGACCATTTATATTCTTTCTTTGTTCAACTAACGCACATGCAGCAATGAAACAGTAGAATGAAAAAAACACATGGACCACCTAAAAATTAAGGAAAGGAAATGCGAAGGAACAAAGTGTACCTCGGTGTTCTTTAAAGAAGCAAGTGCCACGCAAGCTCTAGAAAGCAGGAAATCTCCAGCAAGTACAGCTAACTGCAATTTCATGGAGAACACCACTCAGATGTATACACTTAAAAACGTAACTAAAGTCGACTAAGCTCTGTAAGTCAATAGTTCTCATTTACTCAATTAGTTGACAGCCAGTATCATTTTTGTCAAATGATCATTGTGATTAAGACTCAGCATGATTCAACCACTTTATTTCTGTCTCTAATCTGAAAACTGAACCAAGAACATTTTTTCATTTTTCAAAAAGAATTCCAAGTCACCTAGAATCCTAATTAATCTTGTATACAATCCTTGTAAGCATTTTTTCTTTTCAAATAGAATACTTTTAAGAAGACTAGTGTCTCTTGAAAAACTAAATCAAAATGCGCATATCTTGTTGTTAGTTGATACACCCATCTCCCTAAATACCAGGGTTCACCATAGATAGAAAAACAGATACAAAATAGATGAAAGACCTATTTCTTTGGAAAAAAAACATCAGTTTATAGGAATTCTTGTGTCTACTTACGTAAGGTCTAGAAATTCAAACGACATATCCTGACCGCATACAAATCTGTGGTATTAGAAAAATGCTTATTTAATTATTTTAAATGCGTTAAATGCATGGTTATGACACGATTATACGTTTATATTGCATGATTTACTAGGTTGCATGTAATAGGGTTTTTACCGGTATTCGATGCTCGAACGAGGAATGGAAACCGAGGACAATTTAAGGAAAATGTTTTTATTAAATAATTATTTAACATATAGTGTATTTAATATGTAATTTATGAAAAATGGGTATTTTACGGTATTTTTACACGTCGAATCATATTTTAAACCGGTAGTCGATTTTAGACAAAATTGAGGACTTTCTGAGGGCTCGGGTGATATTTTTGAAAGAAGTATCAAAACTAAATATTTTACGTGCACACTAATGGGCCTAATGGGCCTGTTTAAGTAGAATTTTGGGCCAAAGTTCACTACACCTTCATATGGTAAAAATTAGGCCCAATATTCTCATTCTTTTCTCACAAAACTCACGCCTAACCCTAGCATCCCCTCCCTCACCTTACGGCTACACTCACACACACGCATACCAGCAGCTTTTTGTCTCGTTTCAAGGAGAATTCAGTAGGTTTATCGTCCCGTCCCTCCGGTGTTCGTCCCTCGCTTCGTTGGTTTGATTTTTCGAGCGTTTAAACGTAAAGGCACGCCCTACACCTTCTTTTTCTCATCGATCACATCATAATATGCATTTTGAATTACATGAAAATATGGATTTTCTTGCCATGCTCCTCACGTTTTTATCGCGGTTTGAAAGGGGCTTGCCAGGTTTGAGGTATGAGGCGTGATCTACAGTATGTGTTCTAAGTGCTAGGTTCAGATCGGGAACGAGTCGTGTAAGGGTTAGATCAGATCTTCATGGTTTTGGCTCGGTTTTTGGCTCAATCGCTTGGGTGAAGGGGCAGCTGTGCATAGGACCGTTCCAGGCTGTGGTTCAGACTCTGAAGGGTCTGAGTCGGGGTCCTAGACGGCCGGTGCATCGTTGGTTGGAAGAGCTAGGAGTAGGTGCATGGTCGGTTCGAAGGGAGTTGCGTTTTGGGGTGTCTATGTCGAACCATGTACGTCCGCGTGCATGGGGCTGTGGTCCATGGTTAGATCAGCCTAGGAGGGTTCAGTTAAGTCCTAGGGGTGGCTGGTTCGAGGCTGGTCCGGTGTGGTTTGGGCTAGGGTCGAATTATGAGCTTGGCTTGGAGTTAGGGCTTTCGGTCCATGTGCAGAAAATTCCAGCGGCTTGCTGGGGGTTTTCCAGGGTCTCATATGGTTTGAACATGGTTGTTTTAGGTATGGTTAGGTGTCATTAAGTCGTGCTTGAAGTTTGGGAAAGTTTGGATGAGTTTCGGGTTAATTTGGGTTAAAACCGGGACTCCGGTCTAAGTTTTAAAACGAATTACGGAACTTGGTTAACAGGATTAAGTTTTTGCCTAAGAAATTATTACAATTATGTTTTATGGTGTTTTGATAAGTTTGGATGGACTCAGGTCGAAATTTTACGATCCAGCGGTAAAATGGTCAAATTAGGGTTTCGGGGGCGAAATGATCATTTTGCACACGAGTCAGTCCTATCACTGACCCGATAACTGAAAAAGTATGTTTAAAAGGTGAATTTTGAAATGACTAATACGAACACGAACACAAAACATGTAAGGCCAAGACTAAGTTGACGGGTGAGATTGTAGATGATGTCCTCACCGCCCGGTACCATGGTTATACGTAGATGGATCCATCGACTAATAACTGATACGAAAGTCAAAAATAATTATCTGAATTCAATAAAGGAAAATGTATCCGTTTACGATGACATGATATGAATATGTTTATGTTTATGTTTACGCTTTGGAGATCATGAAAGTTGTTTTAATTACAGTACTTTTCAATATTGCATGATATGTATGCGTACTTTGTTATCACGGTTCGGGTGTGTTGAGTCTGTAGCCTCACAAGGTGTGATTGATGCAGGAGATCATGTTAATGAGAAAAGTGGAAGTGCTGAGGACTGAGTGGACTAAGCTGGGGGTGCACCGGAAACCTGAGGACCTTGTATTTTCCGCATTACATGATTATAGGAGGACATGTTTAAACAATTTTAAAAGGTTGATGATTTTATTGTGTTGAGGGTTTTTGGAAAATTTTATTATGCTTGGTATTTTACGTTTAACAGTAAATGTTTCAGTCGATTACACATTTAAGGTTTTGAACTGCAATTATTTTATTCAGTAGTTGGATTGTTTATAAAATGCATAGTTCGAATTTTATACATATTTTTGTGTATACATATTTGGCCGAGACTTAGTGATTAAAATAATAATAATAAAAAAAATAAAAAAATTCAGTAGTTTAGTAGTACACGTTTCAACTAAATTATAAGTAATGAGGAACCCACACTCGATGTCTCCCATCAACTCTTTGTGACTACCCAGTTCAAAGCAGTGATTAGGTCTCAATATAAATTTGTAATTGCCAAAATTAATGCATGAAAGAGAGATGTGAGAGCACACTAATAGATACAATAAAAACTAAAATGAGAAATCGTTTATTGCAAAGATGTTAAAATAAAAATAATGCAAAAAATTATCATAATCTTAGTAAAAGTGAGAAGACCGTCGTCAAGTGATACAACTGATATTGCAAGTATCAATTTCAAGTTTTTAAGCTAATTTTCTTCTCTTTCAAACTTTTAAGAGGTTCACCCACAAATTTTTCCAGTGGGTGGAGACGAGCAAAAATTAAGCAAATTGGTACGTACCTTATTACCCATTACAAAATTCAATGAACCGATCCCACGCCTTGTGTCAGCATCATCCAGCACGTCATCATGGAGGAGGCTGGCAACCTAAAAAACTTAATAACGGATGTATAAGATAGAGATGAAATAATGTCGATGAAAGCTACAAACAAAGTAATCACACAAAACTACGCATTCAATACTCCTAAGTTTTTATATTTTAGACATCACGTAATCTATGACAAGAATTCACACAACAAACAACTAAAATGATGACAACTTCAAATATATTACCCTTTGAAGAAAGAGAGTTTTTTATCCTGGAAAAAGCTCAAGAGTATTCAAATCAAAATAAAGGATCTAACAGATATTCATCTTGTTATGTCATTCTCATTCAGAAAAGGAGCCAAACAGAAATCTTAAATATGTAGACTCGAAAGGAAGTGAAAGAACGTGACATGAGTACCAGAATATAATGTTTCAATCTGAAGAACTCTAAGAAAACTAGCCACTCTTTCCAATACAATACCAATTCCTCCATTCTGCGTCATATTCTTCTATTAAAAAACCACAGATAGAACAGATCTACACTTCATGAGGTCAAGCATCAGATGAATGAAACCTGGGTAAATTGTTGGTTATCTTAAAATAAAGTCAAACTAAATTATATCAACTGAAAATACTAGGCTCTATCACTGGTCCAACTAAACTGCATGTCTAGACTAACCAAGTTCGTCAGGAATGTTTGAAAAAATTGAACAACGTGACCATTATCTGCTTTGAGCCCAAGGGATGCATAGGAAGGTAAAAACTCTGGTTATTGACTCTTAGGGAGAAAAAAATCACTGACATGGATCATCTCTGTGATCTCAGCGATGCATCGCTGTCTTGAACGCAATTCCATGGACAAAGTATCACCAGCAGCATCAGGAACTGGTCTCGGCATCGGAACATTTAAAGCTGTAGCCATCAACAACAGAACCTGCATTGTGTACTAGTCAGGTAAATAATACTAAAACGTGGACAAAAACCACTTCTGTTAGAATGCATTACATTCAAACCAACCATGCATTATCAAGAGAATAAAAACATTACACGTTTGCGAAATTCACAGTTTTTTCATCTATGTAATACAGTACAGTACAAATAAATATAATTACAGGAATGGAATAAGCAGCATTTAATGATGCAGACATAGAAATAGAATATGAAGCATTTACAGTCTATCTAGCAACCATATTAAGTACAAAAAAGATAGCAAATTTTATCTATGCAGATTACATTTGGTCAGCGCTCAGTACAAATATTAAAGAAGTGAAAAAAAAAAAAAAAAAAAGAGTTTCAGCACTTAATAGGTCTATAGCTACGGTAAATTGGTACAAGATGCTGAATTCATTAATTTGTTTGCGAAGATTGATGTCATGGCACTGGAAACAGGCTCTTCGTTTCATTTTCCCGTAGTAATTTCAATCTGCCATCAATATTTCAAAATGGCAATCTCGTGAAATTTTGGGGGTTGGACGAGCACTGAACTGGCTCCCGCTATTGAGGACTGCTTTTGACTCTTTTCAAACCATGTTTTTGATTAAATTGCCTTCTCACCGTCAATTAGTTTTTACAGCACTCAACATTTTTTCACCTGATCTACATTGCACTAAAGAACGTGACTGTGTCATTACAAAATACCAACAATGACCTGAGCGCTATGGCTATCACAAAAAGGAATGATTGATCTTTTTCCTTCGACTTCCGTTTCGAAAAAATACTCTAACAATGACTTGAGCGCTATGGCTATCACAAAAAGGAATGATTGGAGACGAGAAACTTACTGTGGGTCGAAATCTTTTTCCTTCGACTCCCATTTTGAAAAAATATTCTGCAGCAGAGGCAAGCTTGGGGACCTAAACGATTAAAGAAGTGCAACCTCTCCGTCATTATAATCAATCTGTCAGCTGACAAATTATAGAAGTAGATGTCAATACCTTTGCAATTACCATGGACCTCAAGCTATTTGCCAAAATGGACAGTTCATCAGCAACAAGAGAAAATGGATCTAATTGCTCCTGAGATAGAAATTAAGAATGAAGTATTAATACTTCTACATAAATGTCACCAACGGAGTAAATATAACAGGAAAAGAAACCAAATATAAGGAAGAACGCTTCATTAGAATTTATGTTATGTGCACAATTAAAACAGATTGGTTTGTCAATAAGCCGCGAGAAGATGATTATTTCACTAACCTCAACAACATAGGTTTCCTGAAGTTGAGATTGTTGCCCAATACTATTTATGGCACTTGAAACCCAAGAATAAATAACTCTGCAACCCAAAACCTACTAATCACCAGCAACAATAAAAAGCACAGTACAAAATATTTAGAAATTTTTTTAATATGCCAAACAACAGTGACAAAGTGACACAATCAAGATGATCAAGATCAACTGTTACAACAAAAGCTCTTACAAAAACACAGTGAACTATAAACACAACATAATATTGGTATCGCCAAGATAACTGGGTAAAACTACTGCAAGTAAAAGATATCAACAACCTGAGTGAAAATGCTACAACCCACACTACAAGAACCATGTCAGAGGCTCAAGCACCTGCTCAGACACAAACCAATCATCTCAAGAGTGCAATGAATTTGGATAAAGTACCATTCTCTACGTATTTGAATAGTCAGTACCCCAGAAATCCAGCAAAAATTCAAAAAAAATTGCCAACTGATGTCCACTTGTTCGACGGAATTTCCACAAGAAAATTCTCGCATCGTTAAGTTAACCCACAATCAGAAGTTTCAAAAACAAATTTCACCGGCCTTGCAACTTATTTCCTCCAAATAAATATATTCGGGAAGATCAATGTCAAAACATAACACTCCATCGCATCTATATTCACAGATTGAACCGTAACAGCAAAAGCAACTTCCTTCATTCTCCGTAACAAGACCATTACAAACTCCGACATCAAGTTACTAAACTCAACATGGGCGAGTATAATACCTCTTGGGAATAATGATCATGAGAGCGAAACAGAGTGCAGGGCTGAAGCAATTGACGCTGGCCATTACCAAGAAAAGAAGAGCATGCCCATCGATACCTGTTGCAACCCGTCCTCGTAACCCGGGTCAGCCCCCTTACAAATAACATCCTCAACGGGGAAAAAGTTGTTAATTTATGGATTGAAAAGGGTAGAAACGAAGAAAGATTAGTTGCCACTGGTGCCGATGAAGAATATACTAGTAAACAGAAATTGGACTGGGACTCAGCTCCGCGGCCGCCGTCAAGTGCGTATTTGCTAGCATTTTTCAGAGAATATGCAACACGCTGCGCCTGCCATGTGGGTCGGTTTCCCTCCAATGATGGAATCCGCTCGCTGCCTTATGAAACAAACGGGTCAGCCATCAAATTGGACCGATAATGGGCTTATTTGCCAAAAAATTCCGCTTGTCCAGCTATTTAATTGGTCAATGTTTTTAAACTTGGGCCCAAATTTATTGGGCTTGTGGGACCCACATGTTAATTCTGGCCAGTACACTTGAGGATTTTGATGAATTATGATATCGTGCATTTTTAAATTTTTAAAAAAGAAAAAAAATTATAAACAAAATATTTCATACCATAAGATGGCTGCAAATCAATACGCAATGGTCACAATAATTATTACAACCAGCTATGATGAGAAACCAATTAATACGATTGGATCCCAAAAACCTATAGGATATATATAGGAGAATTTATACACTATATCATCATCCCAATTGATTTGCAAAACTGGATAGAGAGATTATTACATAGTAAAAATTAAGCCCCTTAAACTAAATAATAGAAGAAGAATCGTCAAGAAAAAAGAATGCTTGTTCATTCACTCCCTTACCTCATCAGCATTCAATTGAAACTGAACTACTCATCAGTAGCCTCTAATATCAATCGCAATGCGCGTGTGGTTAAATGGCATTAATTCTTGTGTGTTTGAAAAGGTAAATTCAAGAAGAAATATATAGATACATCGAGAAAATTTAAATGCCACAATGCGAATGTAAATTAGCTTCTGGAAAGCTTGAACATAACTTCACACAATTCAAAAAGGAATTCGCCATGAGGCATTTATACAAGTTCTGACTTCAAATTACGCGAAAGCTGGATGTGAATTAGGGTGTATCCTCACAAATCTGACGACTCCTTAGGGCCTCATCTTCATTTTATCCACATGCCTAGAATTGTGATCGTTTGGAGGCTGAAAGAATGAAAATAAACATAATTACAATCACCGCTTGACAGACACCAATCGACTTGAGTAATGATGTGAATCACAAATGAGGCGACCGCAGCAGTAAACCTTATTCTTAAAACCTCCACGACAAATCCAAACCAAACTACAAGCCACAGCTTAAATTTTGCTGGCAATTTTCACCGCTAGGTTTATTTTACGCGCTTTAGATACAAGCAAATCAATAAAGCCTGGCAAGTCAGGTGATATCTATCACGAGTTGAATAAATAGGTTAGATCAAATATCGAATAACTTTTTACGCATAAAGCTTGCACCCATCCAAGCTTCAGGTAACAGGGGCACTATACGGCAAGCTATGCACAAGGCCAGTTGCGACTTAACCTAAGAAAGACACTTCTTAACTGAAAGCTGAAACAAAGATCCGTTGACCAATACAATTATAACTTTATAGTTCACAATATTAAATTACTTCTGTTTACCCCAATGTTACAATCATTTTGATCTCCGAATTTAGACTCAATTATTTCATATTGGACCCAAAAACCAGTTGAGTTTCATGATTCATAAACCCATAAGCCTAGAAGGTAGAATAAAGTAAAGACCGTGCATAAATTATCCACCAGAATAATGTAAGAACTTAGATTAACACGGTGATAATTCAGTGTAACTCCCATCTTCCAAATCCACACTATCTAGCATCATAGTCGAAATTGTTAAATAATTCAACAACATCGAGACTTACATTTGATAGACGATCCAGAAAGGCAAGTGAGCCTGGACTTGGTATTGGCCTCAGCTACAGGAATTGGCTTCCCTTCATGAATCATACGCACATCCCATATTCGTATAACTCCATCTGATGATGCAGACGCCACTATAACCGGATCATCCTCTCCAGAACCATCACAACTCTTTGATAACACAACAATGCCTTTCACACGAGCCGTGTGGGCATCACCGATGCTGTAAACCACTTTCCCACTGCCTGTATCCCATGCCTTTATACTCCTGTCTTCTCCACCCGTAAACAAAATTCCTTTCTGATAAAATAAATGAAAACAAAACAAAATCAATCACCCACGGAATAAAAGACAATTATCAAACGTACAACCAAAATTTACAATTATGATATGGAATTTGAACAAGGTAAATAGATTGCACAAATATAACTACCATAAACATCTAAAAATGTTTGCAACTCATTCCTTCCCTTTTTTTCAGTATACTAAATATTTAACATAGTTTTAATATCAATATCATACTCATTCATGATTATCATATGTATGCCATTTTTTAACTTTCCTCAGCTAAAACTAAATCATAAACAAGGTAAAAGTGAGAGATAGAACATACGGAGCCAGGGGCAGCACAGAGGACTTTCTTTCCATTATCCAACTCAAAAATTAATTTTGCATCCTCAGATTCGTGGACCGTGATTTTCTCATCGACCACCATGAAGAACTTGTCTCCAGTACCATCAAATTGTACGATTGAGGACTCTTTGTTCAGCCTACAGTAAAAGCTCCGCCTCCCTCGAACCAAATTGACCATGGCCAAGCAATCGTCATGGCCTACCGTCAACGCCAACTTCCCTGAGGGGTGGATGGAAATAGAATTGACACCCTTCTTGTGAGCTTTGACGGTTTTGAGGTGGACAAAGGGATCAGCATCGTAGATGGAGACACAGCCTTGGGCATCTGCGGAGACGAGATTCCTGGGGAATGAGAGGGAAGGAGGGGTGTAGAAGGCAAGGGAGGAGACAGCGGAGGATTGGTGAAGGGAACCAATCTCGGAGGACGTGGAGAGGTCGTAGATTTTGATCGTATCATCGTTGCCGCCAGAGACAGCGGCGGAGCCAGAAACGGCGACGCACTTGATGGTGGAGAGGTGGGATGGGAAGGAGAAGAGTGGGGTTAGGGTTAAGGCGGAGGACTTGACGCTGTAGCCCCATATGAAACGCTCGTAAGATCCCGCCAGCAAACTCATCCTAGACCTTTGCTAAAACCCTCCTACTCGAAGTTGTGCGGATGTATTGGGGGAAGGGGGTTTAGTGCAAAATTAAATTAAATTGATAATATATATATATATATATATATATATATATATGTATGTATTTATGTGTTTCGTTTCCCAAAAACCCTAGATAAAATTTGTAAAATTGAACTTCGACTCAACCCACTCATAAAAAAATTATTAAGTTTTATATTAAAAATATTAAATTTCATGATAAATTTGGATCGAGTTGACACGTGATATAGACTCATATTATTTTTTAGTTAATATAATTTATTTTAAAATAAATAAAGTATAATTTTGAGAACGCATTTTATGAGCAGTCTTCTAAAAAACGTTAGGTGCTAGGTGGACGATCTTATTGTTCTTGTTTGTCGCCATATTTTCCAATAATTCTTATATCGGATTTAAATTCAAAAGCAATGGCATATTCATTATCTTTATATAATACAAATTGATAGAAATATATGAATAGCATTTAAAAAAAATAAAAAATATATCGATATATTAAATTTGATGAACGTCTAGGCAAATTTTGAGCCGACTAGGCGGCTAATTTTTTTTACAACGCACAAAGGCATCGTTTTTAAAAAATTGGGGAGGTAAACGACGCCCAGTGCTTAAGTGCCGCTGAGGCGGTGATTCTAGACTGTGACACTTTTTGTGATATTGTCTCATGAATCTATATATGTAAGACATGTTGATTGGTTCATATTTGTTGATAAATGTAATATTTTTGACATAGAAAATAATATTTTTTATGAGTTAGATCGAGTCAGAAATTATCTCACAAAATTTATACGTGAAACAATCTTACTTAATTTGTTGTGGACAAAGATGGGTCAAATGAAGTTTTATTTTAAAGCTGTGAAGATGAAAGCAAAATAAAATATAATTTTGCATGGATAAGAACATACAAACTCCCCAGGCAAGTGCTATCTATTGGAAGTTGGAACTTCAAAACCGATATTTACGTCGCGTAAAAAACTTAATCGTAAAGCAATACAATATTAATGTGAGTTTTGTTTCATGATCATTTTGAAATAAATATGAGTGCAACTCTTTTATACGAGCGATCAATGGAAAAAATCCAACAATCATAAAGCAGTGGTGTCAATTGGGACTCATATTAATCATAATAACATCACTTTACTTTTACTTTCGTTTTCACAGTCATAAAAATTTAAGCGTGGGATATCTTGTGAGACAATCTCACGGATTTTTTTTGTGAGTCGGTTCAATTTTGCTGATATTTATAATAAAAAGTAATGTTTTTAATAAGTTACTTAAATAAAATATGCATCTCACAAAATTGATACGTGAGACCGTCATATATTAGTTTTTGTTTAATTTTAAATATTCAAATATGTACATATATAAAAGAGTAATATATGTTGAAAATAATATATTTGAATATTGAAAAAGTAATAGTTGAATATTTGAATGTTGAAAATAAGAGTTGTAAAGTTAGAAATTTGTGTGTGATGATGTAGGTAATGATGTATTTTATTTTTTGAATTATGTGTAATGAAACTCTATAAATAGATCTCTCATTTGTGAAGAAAAACACAATTGAGTAGAGAGAAAAATATTATAAAGTGTGTAGTTTGGTAAATTTTGAGAGTTTGAGATTTTTACTTTTTATCATAAATTCATACTTTTTCACAACACGTTATCAGCACGAAGCTCTAAAAGTCCTACATACTTTTCCAAGCTCCAAACAGAAGAAAAAGGTAACAAAAGTAATAATATTTATTTTACTGTTATTTATTTATTGTGTATTTATTTAATATACAATATAATGTTATTATTAGAAATAATAAAAATAAATTTTTCATAAACTTGTTATAAATCGTGGGAGGATGTTAAGACGACATCACACACTCCCGGTAAGGGATACGACAAGTATAAAAGCCTATAAAGTTTTTAAACAAAATAAATTATGAGACTCATTATAATATTATGATATACATAATTATTTAAACATGTCTAATATTATATATATCATATTATTACCATAAAATTATACAAATACATACATTATTTTTTTTGTACATCAACGGTAACAAAACGGCTAGTTTTTGCCCTATAAATATGATCTCACAAACTTTTTCAATCACTCCAACTTTCTTTTCTTCTCTAAAAATTATTCTTCATTAAAATTTTCGAAGAAAAAAGAAGGTGGTTTTCTCAAGGATATTTTTAATTATTTTGGTTATCATACTCACGAGTCTTGTATTTATCGGAGAATATCCTCCTCGTGCGTTTTCTTTATTTTTACAAATACTTGTACTTGATGTTTATCTGTTACTTTGTATTGCAATATTTATTAACTAATAAAATGCATAGTAACTTTTTTAATACCACCATGTCAAATTTAACAAAGCTCGAATTTGTAACGCTCGACATCACGGGAAAGAATTATATGCCATGGACTCTAGATGTAGAAATGCATCTTTAGTCATTGGGTCTAAGCGAGACCATTAAAGAAAATGGCATATGCACGTCACAAGAAAAGGCAAGAACCATGATATTTTTGCGTCGACATCTCGACGATGGATTGAAATGTGAATATCTGACTGAAAAAAATCCCATGGCTTTGTGGAAGGGATTAAAAGAAAGATTCGAACATATAAAAGAAGTTATACTTCCGACCGCCCGGGATGAATGGAATACATTGAGATTCCAAGACTTTAAAAAAGTCAGTGATTACAATTCGTCGATGTATAGAATAATCTCGCAATTAAAATTTTGTGGACATGAGGTCACAAAATCTGAGATGCTTGAAAAAACATTTTTCACGTTTCATGCATCAAATATTACTCTACAGCAACAATATAGAGTACGTGGATTCGCGAGATATTCTGAACTCATCGCCTGTCTTCTTGTGGCGGAAAAAAACAACGAACTATTAATGAAAAATCATCAGTCCCGACCCATTGGATCAACAGCATTTCCAGAAGTAAATGCTGTAAGTAAAAATGAATTTAAACCTCGGAACCAAAATCAAATTCAAAGACAAGATTTTGGTCGAGGTCGAGGTCGTGGACGTGGACGTGGACGTGGAATTGGCCGTGGTCGTGGTCGAGGCCATGGTTTTGAAAATAATAGAGATAGTTATTTTTATAACTCATATCAAAAGAGCGTCCCAAACCATCCACTGAAAAGGCATCATGAGAATACAAGTGTTAATGAGAATCACTCAAAAATATATGAAAGTTCTTGTTACAGATGTGATACTCCAGGATATTGGTCCAAAGTTTGTCGAGCCCCTGAGCACCTTTGTAAACTTTATAAAGAATCATTAAAAGGGAAAGAAAAGGAAACCAACTTCACTGAACGCAGTGACCGTTTGAGTGATTCAACTCATTTTGATGCTGGTGATTTTATTAATGATTTCTCTGTAAATGATCAATATGTTGGTGGGATAGAAATGAACAATATTGATGCTGCAGATTTTCTCAACGATTTCTCTGAAAATGAACAATATAATGGTAGAATATAAATGTACAATAATTTATTTTTCATGTATTCATAGAATAATGTTTTATTGTATAATTATGATATGTGTTATATTTAAATATATATTGCCAGTAATTTATTTCATTGCATATTTTTTTAAAGTTCAAATATGGAAAATGTTATGAGCAAAGCTGAAGTTTGCATACCCGATAGTGGTATAACGCACACTATCCTCCGAGATAAAAGATATTTCTTGGAACTAAAACCAACAAAAACAACGGTGAATACAATATCAGGTCATGTAGACTTGATTAAAGGATGTGGTAAAGCACAATTTTTGTTACCTAATGGTACAAAATTTTTGATCAATGATGCTTTATATTCACCACAATCGAAAAGAAATTTGTTGAGTTTTAAGGATATATATTCCCATGGGTATGATACTCAAACAATGAATGAAGGGAATGAGAAATATATGTGTCTTATCACATATAAATCAGGAAAGAAATATGTGATTGAAAAACTACCAATGCTCCCTACTGGATTGCATTATACACATATAAGTCTCATTGAATCAAACATGGTAGTTGATAATTCTTCGATATTAACCAATTGGCATGATCGATTAGGACATCCTGGTTCAACAATGATGCGAAGAATTATAGAAAATACACATGGTCATCCACTGAAAGACCAGAAGATCTTTCAGAATAATAAGTTTCAATGTAAAGCATGTTCTCTTGGAAAACTTATTATAAGACCATCATCAGTCAAAATCCAAACTGAATCACCAATGTTTCTTGAACGTATTCAGGGTGATATTTGTGGACCAATCCATCCACCATGTGGACCATTCAGATACTTTATGGTATTGATTGATGCCTCCATCAGATGGTCACATGTATGTTTATTGTCAACTCGAAATGTTGCTTTTGCAAGATTACTTGCTCAAATAATAAAATTGAGGAATCAGTTTCCCGATTATACAATCAAGAAAATTAGACTTGATAATGCTGGTGAATTTACTTCCCAGACTTTCAATGATTATTGTATGTCTATGGGAATCATTGTTGAGCATCATGTTGCTCATGTACATACACAGAATGGATTGGCTGAATCATTGATTAAACGTCTGCAAATGATTGCTAGACCAATGATTATGAAAACAAAGCTCCCTATTTCTATATGGGGACATGCAATTCTACATGCTGCTTCATTAATTCGCACCAGACATTTCTCATCTGAGAATTTTTGGATGTATGGTGTATGTGCCTATTACACCACCACAACGAAAGAAAATGGGACCTCAAAGAAAGGTTGGAATTTATATCGGTTATGATAGTCCATCAATCATTCGATATATTGAACCTCAGAAAGACGACGTGTTCACAGCACGTTTTGCTGATTGTCATTTTAATGAGGAAATCTTCCCAATGTTAGGGAGAGAACAGAAACATACCGAAAAGGAAATTACATGGTATGTATCATCATTGTTACATCTGGATCCAAGAACAAAACAATGTGAAAAAGACTTACAACAAATTGTACACTTGCAAAGAATAGCAAATCAAATACCAAATGCATTTGCGGGTAACTAAATCATATATACATGCTGCAAATGCCCCTGCTCGAATTGAAATTCCAAAGAAACAAATGGAAGATACTCATGATGTCATTAAACGACTGAAGCGTGGAAGGCCAGTCGGTTTCAAGGATAAAAATCCTCGAAAAAGAAAATTCATAGAGAAACACGATGATCACAAAATAATGAATGATGTTTCTGAAGAAACACATGATGATCACAAAATAGATAATGATGTTCCTGAAGAAACACATGATGATGAAAATGTTCTGTCGGAACCACAAACTGACGAGAATCATGAAATCTCTATCAATTACATTAATACTGGAAAAATATGGAACCGAAAAGATATAGATGAAATTGATGATATATTTTCTTATAATGTGGCAATCGACATCATAAATGATAACGAAGATCATGAACCAAAATCTTTTGGTGAATGTAAAAATCGGCAGGATTGGATAAAATGGAAAGATGTCATCCAGGTTGAATTAGATTCGCTAAATAAACTTAATGTTTTTGGACCTATAGTCCTTACACCTGAAGGTGTAAAACCTGTTGGATACAAATGGGTTTTTATTCGAAAGCGAAATGAGAAAAATGAAATAGTAAGATATAAAGCTCGACTTGTTGCACAAGATTTTTCTCAAAGGCCTGGAATTGATTATGAAGAAACGTATTCTCCTTTGATGGATGCAATTACGTTTCGGTATTTGATTAGCTTGGCGGTATCTGAAAATTTAGAAATGCGTCTTATGGATGTTGTTACAGCTTACTTATATGGATCACTTGATAGTAATATATATATGAAAATCCCTGAAGGATTTAAGATGCCTGAAGCACAAAGTTAAAAACCCAGGGAATGTTATTATATGAAATTACAAAGATCATTATATAGGTTAAAGCAATCAGGTCGAATGTGGTATAATCGACTAAGTGATCACTTGATGAAAAATGGATATGTAAATAATTCAATATGCCCTTGTGTTTTCATTAAGAAAACAACATCCGGATGTGTAATTATTGCTGTATATGTTGATGATTTAAACATCATTGGAACGAATAAGGAAATTCAAGAAGTTGTGTCATACTTGAAGGAAGAATTTGAAATGAAGGATATTGGAAAAACCAAGTATTGTCTGGGTTTACAAATTGAACAAAAAGAATGTTGAATGTTTGTTCACCAGACAAATTATACAGAAAAGATCCTTAAACGTTTTAATATGGATAAAGCAAATCCTTTAAGTACTCAAATGGTTGTTAGATCATTAAACATAGAAAAGGATCCATTCCGTCCATATGAAGATGATGAAGATATTCTTGGTCCAGAAGTATCATATCTAAGTGCTATCGGTGCACTTATGTACCTTACAAATTGTACAAGGTCTGATATATCTTTTGTCGTGAATCTGTTGGCAAGATTTAGCACATATCCAACAAAGAGACACTGGAACGGAATTAAACATATATTACGTTATCTATGAGGAACGACATACTTGGGACTTTTGTATTCAAAAGATGCTAATCCAAGTATAATTGGTTATGCTGATGCTGGATACTTATCTGATCCACACAAGGCACGTTCCCAAACTGTATATGTATTTACTCGTGGAGGCACTGCAATATCTTGGCGTTCACAGAAACAAACGCTCGTAACAACTTCATCAAATCATGCCGAGATTATTGCACTACATGAAGCAAGTCGTGAATGTGTGTGGTTAAAATCAATGACCCAACATATCCAAATTTCATGCGGATTATCATTCGACGAGAAGCCTGTGATACTATATGAAGATAATGCTACATGTGTTGCTCAAATGAAAGAATGATACATAAAAAGCGACAGAACTAAACATATACCTCCTAAGTTCTTCGCATTCACCAAGGAGCTTGAGAAGAATAAATGTATTGATGTTCGTCACATTCAATCAAGTGAAAACTCATCAGATCTCTTCACAAAGGCACTACCTACGTCAATATTCAGAAAGCACATATATAATATTGGGATGCGCAATCTACGAAATTTGTGAAGAGTTGTTCGTGTCAACATGATGGGGAGTTTACGTGACTGCACTCTTTTTCCCTTACTATGGTTTTTATCCCAATGGGTTTTTCCTAGTAAGGTTTTTAACGAGGCAGTACAAAACACGTAATGAAGACATCATCGTATCATGATCATCATCACAAGGGGGAGTGTTGAAAATAATATATTTGAATATTGAAAAAGTAATAGTTGAATATTTGAATGTTGAAAATAAGAGTTGTAAAGTTAGAAATTTGTGTGTGATGATGTAGGTAATGATGTATTTTATTTTTTGGATTATGTGTAATGAATCTCTATAAATAGATCTCTCATTTGTGAAGAAAAACACAATTGAGTAGAGAGAAAAATATTATAAAGTGTGTAGTTTGGTAAATTTTGAGAGTTTGATATTTTTACTTTTTACCATAAATTTTTACTTTTTAGCAACAATATATACCATATAAACAACACAACATTCTTCCATGCATGTCTGCGTGTCCTAATAATTGATTAGCATTAAATACATTTTTAATTATTCAAAATTGAAATAATTATAATTTATACATGATATTATATGACAGGAAACTAATCAAGCGTGATTTCAGAAATGGCTGAGTCCCATCGAGCCAAGAATCCCTTGACCAAATAACAAAGACGAGACCTCAAAATCTCGTGGATTTTGAATTCAAATCTCACTCTCCCCGACAGTACTCGAAAACCACGGCCAAATTCAATTTTAATGGTTGGGGGCACTTCTTTTAGTTCAAGTAGCAGTTGGCAATGGTCGTATCAACATTTATTTCTCTTGCTGTTCTTTTTGTTTGTATATAAAGGGAAAATACGTACCTACTGAAAATAACAACAAAGCTCTCGTAATCATTTTATTCCCTCCATCAATTCAACATGCAATGCATATATACGAAATCCATATTAATAGAAATATACAAAACATTGCTCAGATAGTCAGATATTTATGGATCCCACGATCACTGGCGGAGCCACATTAGCTCGGGTAGCCCAATTTTATTTTTTTGAAAAAATTAAATGTAAATTTTGGATTAATATGATATTAGTCTGGATAGATCAATTTAAAATATTAAAAGATTCTAAAGTTTAAAATTCTAATGAGGTCAGAACCATATTCATGGCTCCGCCACTGCCCACTACTCTTTTCGATGGACCTTTTATACGTGATTTCCTTACTGTTACAAGTAAATGAAAATTGATATTTTTTGGATGAATATTTTTAGTATTTTATAAGTTAGAAAACTTAAAGTATCTATTTAAATAAAATATTTGAAAAAAATTTATGAAAATATTTTTTTAACGTTCTCCAATTATAGTTTTTAAAGATTAATAAGTGAGAGATATTTTTTATGTTTTTAAAATAATAGAGCAAGTTTTTTAAACATCTTTTTAACTATAAATTTTTTTTAATAGAATAGTTGTTCAAACGCATATTTTTTTAAGTACTTATTCAAACGGAGTCTGATGAAAATAATCCCCGTGTCGTAATCTCGCCTCGTCGTCCATGATCAAAAGGGCCACAAGTAAAGGAAGGAGAAGAGGCAGCTGAGTGCGTCGGCAATGGGTGGGATTGAAGAAAAAGTGTCGTTTTAAGTTCCAGAACTTGAATATGATCTACAAGCTAGAGAGGTATATATCTAGAGGAGCTTTGGAATAAGTATATAATTTATTAAAATAAATGGTTTTAAATAATCATGTTCCTCGGATCATAACTCGTTGATATGCAATTATCGAGAAGTAGAAGATTAAAGTATCTTTTAAGGCCATCATATTTCCTTCAAATATTTGTGGTCTCCTTGATCCACGTTATGAATCGAATATTTCTCTACTTAAATATCTCATATTTCACGGTCAAATATTCACACCAACCAAATATTTATGGGTCACAGTGTCTGTTTAATTAATATTTCATTTTCATTTAAATAAAATCATTTCAACACTATAATTACTTTTATCTATTATTTAGTATTATATTTTTATTGTAATATAAAATTAGAAAATTTATTACAATTATTTTTTAATAAATAATTTGTAAAAAAATAAACATTAATTAATGAAAAATAAAAAATGAAAAAAAAATAATAAAAAAGAAAGCTGCTTGGGTCGAGGTGAAGGTGAAGCGAAGAGCTTGGGTCGAGATGAAAAGCTTGGGTCTATCCCGACCAAAAAAAAAAAAAAGCTCGACCAAAAAAAAAAACTCGGCCCATCTTGTCCCAAAAAAAAAAAAAAAACTCGACCAAAAAAACAAGCGTGTCTCAATCACGCTTGTTTCAAGAAATTAATAAAAAAATTACAATATATATCCAATTACAAATTTGTAACCGGATATTATTGTGGCACACAAATCAATGATGTGCAATGGTGAATATTTAAACTGTTATGATATTTGGATGACATGGATTGGATAATATCCACCGTTGTGGATGCCCCAATGCAAAGAATGATAAATTATTTTATTATATGATGCTTGTCTTATCCAACGTTTGATTAAATTTTAAGAAGAGTTCGGATATAAATAATTACGTTATCCATAAATCATATATTTTCCATCATCATATCTCCCGAGTCAAACGATGACTTAAGAGAGCGGGCAAAATGCATTCTAAATCAAAACTAGTTTATTTGTTCCACACACACACATATTATTATTATTATTATATATATATATATATATTATTGTTTTTTTTAAAAAAAATTCCAAATTGATATGTTTTAAACAGAAATGGAAATGTAATTAACCCATCATGCAATAACAAAATAAATATCCATTGGTTGAGGTTAATTTCTGCCCTGTCTACAGTGTCGAACAAACACCCGATTAGAAGACAATACCTGCAAATACTAAATGCCAACACGGTACACTTCGGTCAACTTTCAGATATTTTATTGCGTGAATTTATAATTAATATATCCAATAATTTAGTTTAAAACGCAAGGATGATTTCATATCTATCGATATCCATTAACTAGCAGTTGTTGGGTCGGCGTGAGTTGAGGTGAAAATATTAAATTGATGTAAGTTGTCGTATGGAATGTTGTAATAAACAGTACTACTGAAACAAAATAAAATCAGGCAGCAAGTATATTCTACAGTTGTATTCTATTTTTTTTTAAGATAAATTAAATATATCTAGACACGGTGTTTATCGTCTCTCAATATACAACGATTTATTTTTTCTGATAGGTTTCTGTTGCGTATTTTTTCTCGTAGACATATGATGTCAAGTTCTAATATGTGACGAATAAAATATTGTTCACGCGAAAAGTGTGTTATTTAAAAGTATATCAAGTACTTGAGCTCAAGACGTAGATATGGTTTCCATGCGAAGCAAGTCCGACCTTGCTCAGCACCACAGTAAGCCCAACTCTGCTTGGCAAACATAGGAGTCCGACCTTGCTCGGCACCACAGTAAGCCCAACTCTCCTTGGCAAACATAGAAGTCCGACCAGCTCGGCATTCAGATCTTATATGTGGATTTTATATGAGCTCGAAGCTCAGCAGCTATCCCGATTGACGTTGAAGAGTATTTGCTATGTACTCAGTAGCATACAGCTGTAGTCTAGCTCAACTAGAGAATTTCACTCTACCGAAAATGAATTCGGATTCAGTATTTCCAGGTTAGTGATTTGGTTTTTAATAAAACTAATATAGCAGGAGAAACAAAATCTTTTAAGTCCAGGAGATAGGAGGACCCGGCACTCATATTCAGAGCCCGGGAGGTATGAGGCCCCGGCATCCGGCACTATATCTTAAGTCTGGGAGGTATGAGGCCTCGACACATTATATTAAGTCCAGGGATCCATACCCTGGCTCGGGGCTCCGTACCTCGACCATTCATGAAGGCCCAGGCTCCGCGCCTTGGTTATTTATAAGCCTATGGTTCTCAAACCTGGCTCGGGGCTTCGTACCTCGACCATTGATGAAGGCCAGGGCTCCGCACCCTGGTTATCTATTAAGTCCAGGGATCCGTACCCTGGCTCGGGGCTCCGTACCTCGACCATTCATGAAGGCCAGGGCTTCGCACCCTGGTTATCTATTAAGTCCAGGGATCCGTACCCTGGCTCGGGGCTCCGTACCTCGACCATTCATGAAGGCCAGGGCTCCGCACCCTGGTTATCTATTAAGTCCAGGGATCCGTACCCTGGCTCGGGGCTCCGTACCTCGACCATTCATGAAGCCCAGGCTCCGCGCCTTGGTTATTTATAAGCCCAGGGTTCTCAAACCTGGCTCGGGGCTCCGTACCTCGACCATTCATGAAGGCCAGGGCTCCACACCCTGGTTATCTATTAAGTCCAGGGATCCGTACCCTGGCTCGGGGCTCCGTACCTCGACCATTTATGAAGGCCAGGGCTCCGCACCCTGGTTATCTATTAAGTCCAGGGATCCGTACCCTGGCTCGGGGCTCCGTACCTCGACCATTCATGAAGCCCAGGCTCCGCGCCTTGGTTATTTATAAGCCCAGGGTTCTCAAACCTGGCTCGGGGCTCCGTATCTCGACCATTCATGAAGGCCAGGGCTCCACACCCTGGTTATCTATTAAGTCCAGGGATCCGTACCCTGGCTCGGGGCTCCGTACCTCGACCATTTATGAAGGCCAGGGCTCCGCACCCTGGTTATCTATTAAGTCCAGAGATCCGTACCCTGGCTCGGGGCTCCGTACCTCGACCATTCATGAAAAACAGGCTCCGCACCTTGGTTATTGATAAGCCCAGGGCACTACACCCTGGCTCGGGGCTCCACACCTCGACCATTCCAAGTCCCGGGACCTGCTCCCCGGCCCAAGGCTCCGCACCTTGGTTATTGATAAGCCCAGGGCACTACACCCTGGCTCGGGGCTCCGCACCTCGACCATTCCAAGTCCCGGGACCTGCTCCCCGGCCCAAGGCTCCGCACCTTGGTTATTGATAAGCCCAGGGCACTACACCCTGGCTCGGGGCTCCGCACCTCGACCATTCCAAGTCCCGGGACCTGCTCCCCGGCCCAAGGCTCCGCACCTTGGTTATTGATAAGCCCAGGGCACTACACCCTGGCTCGGGGCTCCGCACCTCGACCATTCCAAGTCCCGGGACCTGCTCCCCGGCCCAAGGCTCCGCACCTTGGTTATTGATAAGCCCAGGGCACTACACCCTGGCTCGGGGCTCCGCATCTCGACCATTCCAAGTCCCGGGACCTGCTCCCCGGCCCAAGGCTCCGCACCTTGGTTATTGAGTAAGTCCGAGAGACAAAAGGCCTCGGCATCTTATCTCAAGTCCATGAGGCACGATACTCCGGCATTTCTTCTCATTTCTAGGAAAATGATCTCAACTTTATTATATTCAAGAAAAATTTGGAATAATTATTCAACAAGTTATTAAGACAAGCACATGATATCAATAACGAGAGTTTGATGAGAGAAAAAAACTAGATGTTCGATTTCATTTGGCTTTCCATTATGTTCAATTCTCAACGATGTTTACATTACATAAATTCAACTCGTTTATTAGCTAATGACACTTAATTATTTCTACTTACTTTCCTAAGTGATAAATAAATGTATCGACTAATATTGATGATTGTGATATTCCTATCTAAGATATAACATCAAACATTATATGTAAATGATTGTCAATTTTTACGCGAACTTCTATAAGTTTCCTCTCTTGATTGATATATCACAATTATTTTATCAATCGATTTATGACCAATAAATTTATTGCTGGTAAATTGAAATCATTAAAAACGTGAGATATAGGTCTCCGGTTCAAGCTTTTATTTTTGGGCAAAAACTTGTGTGAGACGGTCTCACGGGTCGTATTTGTGAGACGGATCTCTTATCCGGGTCATCCATGAAAAAATATTACTTTTTATGCTAAGAGTATTACTTTTTATTGTGAATATGGGTAAGATTGACCCGTCTCACAGATTATTATCCGTGAGACGGTCTCACATGAGACTCAGCTCTTATTTTTGTGGGAAAGGAACATATATATATATATATATAATATCAATACATTATTGTTGTCTTCCTCTTAAAGCCCATGTAGCTATGCTTATCGTCAAGATGGAGTCATTCTAAGGTGGGGTGGGCTCGGTTTGGGTTGTTTTTTCCGACCATATATATTTAGTATTTTAAATGTAATTATATATATAACATAAAATTTATTTAATTTAGCTGGTGCTAAAAATTATTATTAAATATAAGTTTTTAGTTAATTATTATACTAAATTTAACTTGATTTGAATTAATAAGTCAACGTGTACAAGTATAGAGAAACTTGTTAAAAACAAAAAAAAATGTTGCCGAAATCCCAATGAATGATATTAAATTGTATAAAAAATTAGTAAATATAATATGAAAATTTGTAAAATAAAGTACAAATGAGAATTTTTTGAATTTTTCAAAATAAACATATCAAAGGTTGTTATTGGTTTAAAAAACTTTTGTCAATGTGAGTCTTTTTCATTTTCTGAAAAATAAATATTGATATTCAACTTATAGTGTAAATTAGATCAAAAAAATGTTAAATTATATTTTTCATATTTTATTTTCTTTTAGATAAAAAAAATGTTAAATTATATTTTTCATATTTTATTTTCTTTTAACTTTGTTCAGTAAAACCATTTTTAGATTATTAGAATTATTAAAAACATCGTTTTTTTATGTGAATTAATTAGCAATTATTACATTCACTTAAGTATTAAGCTTAAGTATTTAAAATAATAATATTAAATACTAAAAAATTTAATGTAATTCAAAAAACATTATTTAATTAAATTTTAAATTCATGTATATTTATAATGGATTTCGATATATACATTATTTTAGATATTAATGATATTTTAATTATTGTGTTTAAAAATATTTTGTGAAATAAATTATTTGTTGTGAATAAAATAATAGGGAATATTCTGAGAATATTCTTTTTGGTGTAGAGTTTAGAGTTGATGTGTTGGAGATGAGTTTTAGATTTAGTGTAAGAATTACACTATTTTAAAGTTAGTGTGACACTAAGATAGTGTAATGGGTTGGAGATGGCCTAATGAGTTTTTGTGTTTTAGCAAAAGAATAAAACAGATAATTTTTCTTATAAAAAATATACAAAATATTATGTATCGCGTAGCACAGTGATGTTGCCCTGCAATCGATTTTTTTCCAAGCATTGTCCCTGTTTATAGCTAACAACAACTCGATCGCAGCTGCATCAACTATATTTAACTTTTGATTTTTATATTAGGTTTCTTTACTTGATCCGAATATTTCGAAGAAAAAAAATATATTTTCCAATTGTGAAATATATAACGAAATACTTGCTGAATTTGATCAACAAAAATTACATCTTTTTAATTTGAAAAAGAGATTACATAAAATTTGTTAGTAGTTGCCGTCCAGCAATCTTCAAGACTCCAACCCAGACCGTGGTTCGGGCATGAAGGGTTCAAAGCCAAAGAGCTCCGGCCTCCTTTAGGAGTGGAATAAGAGTGCCGTTTATATGGCAAGCCATGACAGACTCAATGCCACCCAAGAACTTTCCGCCTACGAAAACAACCGGGATGGGTTGAAGACGAGAGGATCCGGCGGCAAGGCCGCGGAGCAGGGCTTGAATATCACGGCCAGTCGAGTCTCGGTCGAGCTCCACGACGGTGGGGCCAACGCCGAGCCCGAAAAGCAGCTGCTTTACAACATGGCACATGCAGCAACCGCTGACGGTGAACACAACCACCGCGTTGCCGGAAACCAAGACACTCAGTTTCTCATACACTCCTCTCATATTCTCTGCCGCACATTCTCCGGCGCCGCCTCCCACCTTTACTAGAGGGGATGATGCATCGACTTTCGCTATCTGCATGTTGTGCATTTTAGGTGTGTAGTAAATGAAAACTTCGCAAGCGACAGAAAAGAAATAGGCCTCTAATTTACACACGAAAATACCAATATGCCCATTCAATAATAATAAAAAAACACGTACGTACACTGTGGGCCAAAACTGGAAATTGAAGATTGGATGAAAAAGGAAAATGAAAGGCACAGAGATTTCATTACTGAAAGAGTGGACAGCGGACACTGTTTCTGTATCATGGCATTCATTGGAAAATATGCTAACGTCCTCTTAAATTACGATTATTTGTGATTTTATCGATTTATATTCTCAAATTCCAATATTAATATTATATTTTTATTGTTTTCAAATTTTGTCACGATGATATTGGTATGACATACAATGATATGCATGTAATATCATCACTTGAATTTGGATCATCTCATGTGTTATTTTTTACACGAGATGATCACGTGATCATCTTGTGGACATCACACCATATGAGATAAATTTAAAAAGTTGTCAGATTAAACGAGATGAACATGATCATCTCGTGTAAAAAATACACAGCACCAACTGCTGTGTTTTCAACTCAGTAGAAGATCTAAATCCATATCACTCTTGATAAAAAAGAATTAATTAAAATATTAAAAATTTAAAAAATATTAAACTCAATTATGCCAACTTGTATAAAAAAAATACAAAGGGAGATTATTTGAACCACCGACGGCGACGACGGTAAAAAAATGAAAAAGAAAAAAGAAACGTAATGAGTGTCATATTATTGGCAACGGACTGCGACACTTTAATTAGGGTCGACGAATAGTAACCGTAGAAATCCGATACGAGCAACTGCAACAGTTGCAGACTTACGTATCACAGTCACTGAACTTGGAAGACCATTAATGGCGTGAGACAATTGCTGACCTCATCACACTGCGATGGACTGCGGGTAGAGTTGCTTTTCCAGACGACGTGACAGAACATTAGCATCATCCCGAATACGGATCACATGGAAATGCTCTATTTTGAGTGTTATAAGCCCTAATTGCTTCTTTTGTGCACATAATCCTTGCATATATGAGCAGACATACGGACACAGCGGAGCAGATTTGGGATGGAGGCGCGAGGATTAAAGGCCATATGCTTTATACCGACAGCTAGACAAGTCGTTCTTTTTACGATCATCAAAATGGAAGCTTTCCAATGCCTTTACTTCGCTTCTGCACCATTCCGCCATCAACAACGCCGCCTGCTCCTGAAACGATGAATGTATAGCGAGTAGGTTTTCTTTGAGACGAAATACTCTTAACATAAAAAATAATATTTTTAATTGATGATACAAATAAGATATCTGTCTCATAAAATACGACTCGTGAATTGCACTGCACTAGTTAGTAGGATAATTATCCATTGAACTAGCATTGATGTTTTCACAACTCAAATGGCAAAATAAAATTTAAAAAAAAAATGTACACGTATCTGGGATACATAATAATTACACAGATAATTAATTATATCTCATAGTAAAATTTATTTACATGGAATTAGACTTTATTCTACAATGTAATATTATATGAAGGTGCCAAATGGAGTAAAACCGAACTCAAAATTTGAAAAATAAAAACAACTGTTGAAAAAATACTTGAATTGCACTGCACTAGTTAGTAGGATAATCAGACTCATATTCTCATCGAATAATTTTTTATTTTATAAATCTCAAATATTGTCTAGAGGATTTCAATTTTCAAGTCCACATAAAATTAGTACTCTTTTAATTTTTGATGTAAAATTTACTATTTTATACTATGGATTTTTTAATTATATACTCATGCATAGGATATCGATGTTTTTAGGAGCAATGCTTATATTTAGAACTAGGATTATATACATGCCAGCACAATGAGTGGAAATGAAGGTTTAATATGTATAATGATGACAGATGCTGTTTCTTTATCCTTGTCATCTACATTTATATCTGTAAAACAATCTTCTGTAACTTCTTGAATTAATAGCATCAGGGGTTGAATGGTAGGTTTCTTGATAATCAAATATACAAGTAATAATCCAACAGGGAAATGGATAAACATGTCTTGGAGTGAAGGTTTATCCAAAAACTGGGTCTGTAATGATTCTATGCTCTCAATGATGAATTTTTTTGGGCTGGAAGTCATTTCTTTGAGGGATATATATTTCTTGTTATATTGATGTTGCAGGAGAATGTGATCTCAGAGTGGTTTGGTGCATATGGTTTCCTTACTGCAGTTAATAAGGATGTAATTTAAATCATAGCCTAATGAGTCGTCCTTACATGCTACTGACTTGAGTTTGCCGTGCCATGGATTTGAAATTCATTCATCCAAACACAATCTTAGACTTTGAATATTCCAGTCATGCAGTCCACTTACCTTTATTTGCTGGTGTTTTAACTCTGCTCTATTTAATGTCATGGTTGATGCTAATCCAAGCACTTGTTGGTTTATAAGGAGATTTTAACTAATTTGGACAGGTTTTGGTGCTTCTTCTCCTTACTTGAGCTTGGGATGCTGGTATTGTATCCACCTAAAGAAGAATTTCGTTATGACAATTCAGCATCAGTGGAGGTTGGTGGGCAACCTTCCAGTTTCCTCGAACTAAAGAAGTGATATTGGTCAGTGGGTTTCCTGCCATAGTTAAATATTGTGATACTTGCATGCTCTATCGTCCTCCTCGTTGCTCACATTATTTCATTTGCAACCATTGTGTGGAGCGTTTTGATCAGCACTGCCCTTGGGTAGGCCAGTGAATAGGATTGGTATGTCATTCATCACGAGACTGTTAACATTAGGATTCTCCCTGTTTTTCCGTTTTAGATGCATTGCATGATTGCCCTAACTGGCTCTTCAATGTGCGGCGAAACTATTGGTTCGTCTCTTCTGCCATACTACTTCGTATCTACGCGTTTGCGATGTCTGCGTGGTACATCAAGGTTCGGATCGGGTTGGTTTCATTGTTTTGTTTATTTGTCCCTTTTTTTGTTCTTGTTGTTAACCATGAATATCATTGGTCGGTTGGTTGTTAGAGTTTGGTTTTGATAATTGTAGGAAAATGTAAAAAGAGCTAATGTAATCATTAGATGTTTGGTCGCTGAATGGGTTTTCCCTAGTTCTGGAATCCTTCACTATACTTGAAAAAATTAAATGGTGTTGCAGGGGGTTGGGAAGAAGGGAATCTGTTGGGGATTATTTGAAAGGAAGATCAAATGTATTCATGGCTATATCTTTTGACAAAAACTTGTGTGAGATGGTCTCATGGACCGTATTTTGTGAGACTGATCTTTTATTTGGGTCATTCATGAAAAATTATTATTTTTTATTGTGAATATCGGTAAGGTTGACCCGTCTAACAGATAAAGATTCGTGAGACCGTCTCACAAAAAACTACTTGTCACATAAATTTTTACAACAATTATCATACAAAAATTCAAGTTTCATCTACTTGTCATGCATGAATCACTACATTACCCCTTTTTTTTCCGACATCAATTCTGTTTTACTCATATACTTCATTTTAACATGTTTACAAATTACATTTATGAAATATATATTAAGTTTCGGTAGTGTCATGGTGATTTTTTAAAATCCCCACAATACCTCCTATCTTTTCTAAGCATGGAAAATTAAATTTATGTCAATTTTTTTTTTAAAAAAAAAAACAATAAAAATTAGAAAATTGTAACTTGATTTTAATTTTACAAATTTAATCTTAGATTTCTAACAAGAATACTTATTAAAAATTCAATCATACAAACATACGTACAGTTAGAAACTAGCATGTATATAAAATTTGTTTTATTATAATTCAACTTTTTCTCCTAAAAAAATGCAACTTTTTTTTTTATTTTAATATTTCCAAGACATTGGTATTAGGTAGATTTGTGGATCACAAAACATGCATACGGGATTTGATCAAAAGAAACACCCATTATCAAATGGACCCAGTCGAGGAGACATCGTACAAATATTTGTTCTGTCACGACTTCTGTCAACAAGGTAACTCACACACAGTCATACATTTTCTGTTTAGATATTTCATAGGTGCCGACATCTCATTCTAGACAGAACTATTTCTAAACGAGTACACCACACTGTGCTACATTATTATTATCGAACAAAATATGTACTAATTATCAAGTTAAATGTAATCACTGTATGTCTGACCCTTTTTTTTTTTTTTAATAATAATCACACTATAAATTATCTCAACCACCAAATTTAATCTCAACCACTCAGAATATTTCGAAGATGAACGCAACTCCAAAATTTTCGGATAATTATTATTAGCTTGAAAATCAGTTATTTGTTGCGAATCTTTAACCGGGTGACACATAAGCATAAGATCTTCAAACCTAAAATATTTACAAATGGGAAAGTTTAAGGGCTTGCCAGTTCTTACAAGCATTTGTGCGCTCATAAGTACAGGCTGCCTGAGTTCGAAATGTAAGTAGATGCCTGTCAACCAGCATGGACTTTAGACGGAAGTACATTCCCTAGGGATTGTAACCAATCAGTGACTCGTAGTGCAGTTGTAATGGAAAGGAAGACGAACGGTCCACTCCATAACATGCTAGGATGAAAAGAAACTGCATTTCTGTGCTTCCCTTGAAAAAAACTTGCCTGAAAGATTGATTCCCATCAAGAACAAGTTTTGAATGACCAGATGCAGCGGAGGATTTCTTTACAGCAAATAATTTAGTGAAAATCGACCACATCATGGTGGCAGAAACAACCATTTCTTACGTAACACAAAACAAAAAACTGATCTTTGCATGAAAGAAAGATCGATAGCACAATAAGAGGTAACAAAGAAAGAAGAAATAAACATAAAAGGCAATCAAACCGTAAAAAGACGCATAACATTCAGCGGGCTTTGAGATTTATACGAAGACCTTAACTCAAAAGTTATTTATATTTCTGTCTTGCAATGTTCACAGATACAAAGTTCTGTCAGGACACACAGTTGAGGTACACCCCAAACTAAACTTGTCATAATATCGCATTTCCCAATCAGTGAGTACTAGAATAACCATTTAATTCGTGTTATCACTCACTATCTTAACAGTATACAGGAACCAAAGTAACCATTCAAATGTGCGAGCATAATTTAGGTACGCGTGATTGCATAAAAAGGACCCAATGTTGATGCCTCACCGAGAACAGTGACAAAAAACATAAAATTCTCTAATCCCCCCATTTTACCGAGAATCCAAATTAGTTCTTCCAAAGCTTGTAATCAATAAGCCACTTGCGCAAGGATATGCAAAAAAAACAAATTACCTCAAGCGTCCATTCACCTGCACCTTATTCACATCCCATCTCAAAAAGAGTTCATTTCTAGACAATAAGTCCTCCTCTTTAATAACATCTTTGCGGCAGTATCAAATGGCTCCTCAAGCGCCGAGGCCACCCAGTTCAATTCTGGACCCAAGATCTCCTTCTTCGGGTGCTCACTAGGCCTAATCGCCACCAACGTTGCACCTTCCAACACCATCCCACAAGGCAATTCCAAACGCGGGGAATACCACAACCACACATTCAGAGCTGGAACAAGAGTCCTTTTAGATGCTGATGATGCCAACAAAGGCTTCATCCTCAGCTCCTGCAGCTGCTCTTTATCCATAGACAACACTCCTTGCCCATCCGCATCCGTTAAAAACAAGCTCTCTAATGTCTTATGCTCGGCAATTATAGGCTGAAGAAGATAATGTCTCGCTGAGGCTGCAACCAAAGAGCTTATCGTCCACACAACACGCAACTTTAATCCCCCGTTCGTGTAAAAAGATTCAGGAATACTGCCAGTATCGATCTCACCACCTCCATTGTTATTCCCAATGTCGGTTTCAGTAACATCACAAGCACCTGAGTAATTGTGCAGAATATTATCCGCAGTTCGAATCACGCTTGAAGCTCCAATAATGACGCAGCTATCAAGAGTGGACCCAAAATCTGCCTTCCACTTCAGCAGAACACCATCGTCAATCCCGAGCTCACCACTCGGTAATTCAATTCTGAGGAGCTTAATTTCGTTAAAATTCCTCAAGACTTGAGTAGGGGAGTGGTGCGTGACGCAATTTTGTTCAGAATCACATTGAAAATCTTCTGACGGAGAAGGATTTCGACACGTGGAGGAGGGAACGATGAGCTGCGTAATAAGCGAGTGGAGGGGTTTGACGAGCCCAGAAAAGAATAGCCTGAAAAGAGAGACAATGGGATAGCGGGACTTATCTAAAACCGAGACAGAAGAGGAAGTGCCAGGTGAAGATGAATCATCGTCCGAGATGACGCAATCGACGCGGACGATGACGTCGTCCACCTGGGGAACAAGAGCGCGGAAACGCCTGGAAACAACGCAGCATCGGCCCAGTGCTTTGACATCGCCGACTCCGTTGAAGATCAGGAGTAGAATAGAGTCCGGCAGCCGGTCGAAGTGATCCACCTGTTCGGGGTGGAGTCTTCCACCCAGATCTAATCTCATCGAGCCCATTTTGTGTAGCTTCAGTGACGAGTAATGAGTGGATAATTGTTGGGAAGATCAAGAAACTATGGATCTATCAATAAATGAATTGCAAAATGGGAAGATCAAGAAAGAAAGATTCTAGCTTCGGCCGCCAGTAGAATTCGGGGAAAAGAGGATGCAATGGGGACCGGATAGTGAATGGGAGGTTGAGGGAGCAAGATAGAGACGAGTTCCCGAATGCACAAATTACACGAATGCAAGACAAAACTTTATTCCCAAACATTTCAGCCGCAAAAATTTCAGCCTGTGTAAACAATCTCTCACAAACCGAAAAACATGACAAAAAACAAAATTTACAAATGAAATCTCTTTCATCGAAATTTTTAATGTTAGAATTATAGAAGTAAGACAAAGGTGATATAGTAATGTATATATAAGAATAAAATCAAATTGAAGTTTGTAACAAATACAGTTTTTTTAAAACATATCCATCGCTTGTTGTATGTATTTTGAGGATTTGACCAGACGACGTGAGAGCATTAGATACCCACCATCAAATTAGTTATTTTTCGGATTCAATACTTCAATAATTAACTAAATCCTAGATATGTATGTATCATATACGGGCCAGATGGTACAAACAACGTAGAAGATTGAAACCTCTTTTCAATAAATACATTGCTTATACGCTACGCAATTAAGCCTTTGAAATGTTTTGTTCTTTTTGGCCTGACATGTATACTACTAATTCGTGATCAAATTAATTTGAAATGGAACAATGGCATGAATCCAAGAAATGGGCCTCAATCCCATTCATAAAATTGACCCATACAGATATGTCTACGTGTATGAGATTAAAGGGGCACCTCATTATTTGTCTTTTGTTATTTTTTTTTTATATACGTGTGGTATACGGTTTTTAAGAAACTATTTACAACATAGGCAAAATTTGTTTACGTACTCCGACACAGATGCCGTTTTTTCCCTCTTTCTACGTGGTACTATGATTTCATATAAAATTCTTCTCAGGCGTATATAAAAGTAATATCATAAAAATTGGTGAAATAGGTTAACTTTTGAGCAATGATTACGACTTCAATTCTCTCTACCAGCTCTTTCTCAGACGAGCGATTTACATGACTAACATAGTTTACAGGTTACTGTATTAGCGATTGAGGATTTTTAAAAAATGAATTACCAAATGCATTTGGATTAAGTAAAATTGGTACTGAGCCGAAATAATGCATAAACGAACAAGCTATCTGCGGTTTAAAAACATGTGTGGTTCAGATCCAAGCAAGGAGGTTTCTGAGATTTGGGCCGCAAAAGCCTTGCAATTTGTGGATCAGAGTATAGCTCCTAGTTGGGCTACACATCTATCTGACTAATTATCAATTTTAGCCCACCATTCGTGCATGATTTTTACACTACATAGCAAGAATATTGCAAGTGAAACGACTGCAATTAGATTGATTTCTTCCTGCAAGTTTGTATGATGAAGTTTTTCTTAGGAGCAATATAGGGTATTCTCCAACCGTGTAGTATATGAATTAAAGAGGCTACAATCCCATCAAACGGCGCAAAATTGGTGTAAACTTAATATTACAATTATTATTAGGCAAAAACTTTGTGAGACGGTCTCATGGATCGTATTTTGTGAGACGGATATCTTATTTGGTCATCCTATGAAAAAAATATTACTTTTTATGCTAAGAGTATTATTTTTTATTGTGAATATCGATGGGGTTGACCCGTCACACACACAAAGATTCGTGAGACCATCTCACAATACACCTATTATTATTATTAAATCCTTTATACGTTTATATTCTTTGTGTTTAAGTCTAATAGTCGAAGATTGTACAACCTTTAGGAGGGATATTCCATCTTGTATGTTTAAGTATCCTATATTAAAGTTAAATTCTACAAAATATCTAAGTTATAGTTTATAATATAAGCAACAATTGATTATAGAATATAAATAATTATAGACATTCAAAATAAAATTATTCATCTCACACATGCTTTTGTTATTCTTTAAAAGGATTAATTTATATCGATCAATCATATCATCTTTTAAAAAAAGGACGAATAACAATAAGATTGCTATTTTAAATTAAAGCTGCACGAATAAAACTAGTTTTTTTCACAAAAACTTCTATAAGATCGTCTAACAGATCAATTTTAATAGACATATATATTTTTCAAATCGACATAGGAAAAAATATTACTTTTTCACTTTAAATATATATAGATCGGGTCAATTCTCATGGTTAGATCGATTGGTTTATGGTCACCCCCTGACTCAACATCTATAAAAGAAAAAGAAGCCCTTTCTCCTTTTCACAATAATGTTTTATGGACATAGATTTGTGAGACCGTCTTAGAAACGACATATCATATCACAAAAACTCACGTAAGATTCAGAAATTAAGTGTCCAGTGTCATATTTGGATTTAATAAACTACCCTTCACGCTAAATTATTCTTTGCATTTGTTTCATCCTAAAATCGAATTAGGTTTTCATATTTCTCTTGCCCAAAATGGGAACACAGCAACCAACTAAACTCGTATGGTTATGGGCTTAAGCATTTGCGATCTTTCTGGATCGGATCCTTGCACTTCTACAATCCATAACTCTTTTTATTGGCAATACTCGTTTCGAAAAAATAAACAAAAAGCCCAATATTCCACTTATTCATAGCACAAAACTTCTGTTTTTTTTTTAAAAAAAAAGTGAAGGCAAAATGTCAATTTTAATATTATATTTATCGATATGTGATACTTTTTGTCGTATAAGTTCCTTTGGATCAATTATATTTATGTAACAATTTCAGTCATTTTCCTCACAATCATACTAATATCATTGTTAAAATTTTATGAATACGTGGTTTACATGTTTTGGAAAAGAATGACTAAAACTGTTTAAAAAAACATGGTCACGTGACTATAATTGTTGTAACGAAACATATAAGACTAAAAATATCACGCCAATATATATATTTTTTTGTTTTCGAGAGAGATGATAAACGTTACCGACTTTAATTCCATGTTGGTCCGCCATGTGAAAGAGCTAACGGCATACAAAATTTGATGGAGACAATGCCTCAACTTCCACATTCATGTTTATTTTTTGGGTTTTCTTGTAATACATGCTAACATGGGTATGTCGTCTACATCAACACACTTCAGGTTTTTAATGTTGCATATTAAATTTCCATTGCTCCATGCCAAAATTCAAGAATCCAATATATATATATATATATATATATATATATATATATATATATATATAAGAATTTATATAAGAATTTATTGAGGTTTTAATTTGTCCCCATGCAAAGTTTTTTTTAAAAAAAAAATAAAAAAAATAAAGATATCACTTTCATAGGCATTATATCATGGATCTTCGGAGCATTTATTTTCTTCATGTGGAAGACAATTTTAGAAGCATACGAGTTTGATCAATTATGTCTTTGGAAAACAAACCCTTTAAGAGCATTTTTATGCCATCAATTAAGACCGGGTCTCTTGAGACGGATTGTAATAAAAAGTAATACTCTTAGCATAAAAAATAATATTTTTTCATGAATGATCCAAATAAGAGATCCGTCTCACAAAATACGACATGTGAGACTGTCTCACACAAGTTTTTGTCGTCAATTATGAGGTTACGCATTTTACCAACGCGAAATTTACATTTTTAATTAATAATTTCTATGATTTTAATTACAAAAGCTGGACAAATTAAATTTAAAAAAAATGAAATCATGATGCAAAAACAATACAAATTGAACACAAGCTAGGAATCCAACATGTTCGCCACAAATATCTCGCCAAATTAAAATAATTTAATGCTACAATATCTATCTTCTTGAAACAAAAAGTTTGACGTTGAGACAGATGGTCGGTTAATTTAAGTATCTTATCCGAATATACAACTACTTTTGAAAAACCACTTAATAAAAAATTCTTTTTAAATCATAATTTCGTTGATGTCAATTATCCTTTTCAAAAAATATTATATTTCAATCAAAATTATTATTTTTCTCTCTAAATATAAATCGATCGAATCAACACTTTAATTTCACCTATATAAATTCTTGACAGAAGACTTCCTCATATACATATATTATACACACGTTCAACATATATTTATCGATCACCTCCTTCGTTTATATTAAAACTTTACGATACAGTTATTTATTTTTGTAAAAAAACTTTATAATATTAGTAAGTATAGATTATCAGGTGTGATATGAGAATATAAACTGAAAGCATCCTAAAGATGAGGAATGAATAGGTGCCACAATGCAAGTTCTTAATTAAAAACATATATATATATATCTATATGTTTTTAATTTAAGAATATGTCTCTTGTGAGACGATTTCACAAATATTTATTTATTAGACGGGTCAACACTACAATATTCACGAAAAAAGTAGAGTAGGTCTCATGTGGAGACCGTCTCACGGATCTCAATCTGTGAGACGGGTCAACCCTACTCATATTTACCATAAAAAGTAGTACTCTTAGCATAAAAAACAATACTATTTCATGGATTACCCATATAAAGATCCGTCTCACAAAATTTGACCCGTGAGACCGTCTCACACAAGTTTTTTGCCTAAAAAGTAATACTCGTAGCATAAAAAATAATATTTTTTCATGGATGACCCAAATAAGATATCTATCTCACAAAATACGACTCGTGAAACTATCTCACACAAGTTTTTGTCTTTAATGAAAATCAAGATCAAAACATTATATAAAATCAATATTACTTTGCGTAAGAATTTCTATATTTCTTAATTCACGAAACTTTTCGTGAGAACAGTCCGAATCAAGTTACTCGTACTTCTTTTCTTTCATATATTTAATATTAATAATGAATTTAAAAAGTCAAAATCTTGATATATTAGTCTTATGAAAGACTACAATATAGTTATTCACGTAAATACATAAATTTAGGGAATAGAACATTTCGACCAAATTTAACTTACATAAAAAATTTAATTTTGATAGTAAATATAGATCAAGTCGATCCGTCTCACACGTATAAATCCGTGAGATCGTTTCATAAAACACGTAATCTTCTTAATTAGGTATTTCTCCTGCATGCGTATATATCCAATGGAAAGTTTAAATTTGTATTTATACAAAGTATTTCTATCTATCGAAATATGCGAAATTGATTGATAATTTTTTTTTTTTTTAAAAAAATGCATGTATGTGCCATACGGCGTCATTATCCATCAGTTGTTAATTTTCATATCTAGAAAAACACTGCCTGGTTTTCTTTTTAAAAGTTATTTTTTTTAATGACCCTTTTTTTTATTATTACTTTTTTCTAAAGATATATTGATTTTCATCCCTTTTTACATTTATTATAATATTATAATTATTTGTTTAACAAAGTCTTGAATTGATAATTTCCGAAAGTACATTATTATCATATACATATATCATCTCGAAAATTCAAAACATCATTTATATATAGTGCGCGCAGCTCTGTTTCATTTCATACCACACCGTTACTTCTTCTTTTTTTTAGCCTTAAATAAGTAATTCAGATCCTCCACCATCGACACAACGCTAAGAACAAAGATGACACGTGCGATCTATCGTACCAATTAAGTGCCAAATCGTTAATTATTTTTATGCCCATTTATTGCCAGATAATATGAATACTACAAATGTCACTTTCCCTACGAATTTAAATACGCATCACGAGATAACTTTGACGGTGTTATTGTTGGGATGCAATCAAAGTCTCATGTTGAAAGATCATATGTTAATAAAGATAGAATGATATCTTCATTGATATGAGACCTTTTGGATGGTTCCAAAAGCAAAATCATGATGGTTAAAATCTAAAGTGGACAATATCATACCAGCGTGGAGATATCTGGATTCCATTGGTCCTAACAGTTACACGAAACATTTTGAATCGTGGGACGAAATGATGAATGATATATGGATTATGAATCAATATATATCGATAACATACATATTTTAATTTAATCAAGTGTTAAAAATGATAAAATGTGTAATCTGGGTACTATTTTCTCGTTCGTATCAAACAATACCTCGTTTTTGTTAAAATTATATACTATATATAGCATTTGACCGACGGCTATGGACAGAAAACACTGAGGCCTCGTTTGGTTTGAAGGATAAAGTAGGTTTATATTATTTAATCTACTTTATCCCTCGTTTGGTACGCGTGATTATTTAACCCACCTTATCCCTCATATGAACGATTAGGTTATATTAAGTAGGTTAAAATAATACCTCCTCACTCCCTAGGATTATTTATCCTACTCTTAATCCATCCTATTTTTCCAATTTTACCCTTCTCCTAAATTCAAACTCACCACCACTTCCCGCCTAAATTCAAACTCACCACCACTTCCCGCCGCCGCCCGCCGCCGCAAAGACCGCCGCCGCCGCCCGCCGGCCGAAATTTCCGGCCGGCCATTTCCAGCGCCGGTCGAAATTTCCGGCCGGCCGTTTCCGGCCGCAGCCCCCTGCCGGCCGTTTCCGGCGGACCATTTCCGGCTGGCCGCCGCCGCCATTGACGCCGTCGCCGCCGTCGCGAAGGGGAAGGGCAATTTCGTCTTTTCATCAAAAAATTCAAAATTATCCTACACTTAAAAATCTTACCAAATATAATATTATTTTACCCCATATTAATCCATCCTACCACAATCATTTTCTTTATCATTTACATACTAATCATTAGTTTATCTTATCCTTCCAACCAAACGAAGCCTAAATTTACCTCAATAATTTAATTTGTTTATTATTTATGGGTTGTTTGTCAACGCCATTACAGAACGATTGAAAATATAAAAGTGCTTCTTCTAGTTAGTTCCCTCTTTTTCGATAAGGTTTGATAGATTAAATAATGTAATCTCAGTGGTATTTCTGAAACAGAAACTTCTTCGACCCACTTGGTTAAATATCTATTACGCCCGAAGGATTTACGGGACACTTGTTGAACATTTTGAGTTACGGGACAAATGATGTCATGCTAAGTTCGAGGAGATCTGCTTCATATTTTGACTGCCCAAAATAGAATTAATTCCCCCATTGAACGCATTCAAGAAAAGGGGAATAATAATTCTTAGAATAAGTTTTTTGTGAGACGGTCTCATAAATTTTTATCTGTTTGACAGATCAATCCTATCGATATTCACAATAAAAAGTAAAAAAAATTCGTGGATGACTCGAATAAGAGATATGTCTCACGAAATATGACATATGAGACCGTTTCACGCAAGTTTTGCTTAATTCTTATTATCGAGAAATAAAATATGATTTTTTTTAGTAACGAAAAACCACCTAATTTCATTCAAATTTATATCAATTCGGCTTGAGTTATGCATGAAATATATAAGGATGCCAAAAGCGAACCCTATTCGTCAACCATACTCAACAAATTCCAGGTGAGGATGGGGGATTTTCGGGTATCTGACTCGAAAATATGTTGGGTCGGGTTCAGCCCGATAGATATGAAATATGACCCCAAAAAATTATTTTTTCCCCATTAATTATGGTGTTAGATCAAATAATGCTACCATTGATTATTAATTATGATAATGTTGTTATTGATACGTAAATTGAAAAACAAGTTAGTTGAAATTTGTAAACTAAGATTTATAAAAGGTTTTCAATTTTATTTAAATTTTTAGTTTCATGGTTTGACTAGTACAAAAAAATATAAAAAGATCTAGAAGTGTAATTTGGAATGATTGAGTTGCTTCTTTTATGTTTGAAGATATTTTATTGTATATTAATAATATTATAAATTTTAAAAATTTAAAGTGTAATATTTATTGAAAAAAATTTGTGTGAAACGGTCTCACGGGTCGAATTTGTGAGACGGATCTCCTATTTGGGTCATCAATGAAAAGTATTATTTTTTATGCTAAGAGTAATATTTTTTATTATTATGGATAGGGTTGACCCGTCTCACAGATTAGTATCCGTGAGACGGTCTCACATGAAACCCACTCTTATTTATTTATGAAATATTTGAATTTTCTAAACAACTATTAATTTCGGAGAAATTAATTCATTTAGACAATTACACTACTAAATTTAAATATTTAAACGCATGAAACATATATTTCATTTTTAGATAAAAAAAATTATTATCATATGTATTAATTAATTTTTTTTATTATGATTATATATTAATATGTTTGATTTTTCATAATTTTACTTTATATTCTGTTAAATAGTAAAATAATAATAAAAATCAATTAGGGTTGAGAAATTACCCGGGTTGGTTCGAGATTTTTTTGTGATACTCTTGTTCCAACTCGGCCTGAATCCAACCAAGCTACTTCATACTTGCACCAAATTTGATGTTCTTTATAAGCATAGTGCCTTGCACATCTTCTATTTCAAATCTTATTAAGTTGATAACAAACACATTTTATGGCATAAAATAAATATTGGAAGGTATATTGTAATGAATATATTACATAAATTTATTTCCATACACAAATTTGAAATGTATTACAATTAAAAGATATTTTTTTTTATAAAAAAATAAGATGGGTTGGTACATAAGAAAGCGGCGCAAAAAGTTGGGTAGTGAATTTCCCGAGATTAATGTCATCAGCTGTCTCTGATATGCGACCGGCTTTACATAAAATATCATCCAAAAAAATCTTGAGTAGATATTTTGTGAGATAATCTCACGAATTTTTATTTGTAAGACGGATCAACTTTATCGATATTCAAAATAAAAAGTAATACTCTTAACATAAAAAAAAATATTTTTTCATGGATAACACAAATAAGAGATTTTTCTTACAAAATACGACTCGTAAGACCGTCTCACATGATTTTTTGTCAAAAATCTTTTGAATAATAATGTCTAGAAAAGATCATGCTCGACACGTAGGGTAAGAGACACCGTATTGATTCGGTTTTTGATAAATTCAAATCAAACTATGTTGTCGGTTTTGCGAATTTTGAAGGCAAACAAACTAAAGTATCAACAATTAAAAACCAAACGTAAATTTCGATTTGACTTTGTTTGGATCAATTTTAATTTTCAAAAATAAATATTTTGATTATTTTTCACATAATTGAAAATTTTCAAACTAATTATTATAAATAGATAAATATTAACATGCAGTTGATTTTATTGATCAAAACAAATTTTTTGATTTGACTATTTTTAAAATCGTAATCGATTAAAAACCAATCCAAAGCAGCGATTGGGTTTCCCAGTTTGTTTTCTGCTCAATCCTAGTCGAGTGCATACATAATATTAAATAATATTAAATTTAATTAGTTCTCCCCGGTACTGTTTTAAGTGCATACATCAAATTAAATAATATTTAAAAATTTAATTTTGTAAAAAAATTCAATTATTTAATAGGTTAATATATTCATACAATAAAAAAATATTTATATTTATTAGAGTAAAATAAAATAACGTAATAAATATCTTTGTATTTGTATAAAATACGAAAGCTTGTCCCATATTTTTGGACTCTAGTTTGTTTTATATTGTGGTCCACGTGAATTTCACATGCACTTTGTTCATCCAAACAATTTTGTGGTGCGTAAACTCAATTTTTGAAATTCTGTGCCGAATCCTCGTATTGTCGTTTTGCAATATATTTATTACCATTGTTTATACCACACATAATACTAACAATATAAATTAAATGTATAATATTAAAGAAACGCGCGCAGATGCCTGAATAAGGTTTATATGAACATGGACATGGTAAGCCCGATTCGGGTTGAACATGTTGAACCCGGTTCGAGCACGTCGCACAACACTTATTTAGTGCAGTTTACAAGCTAACACCAATATCCAAAGAACGACCGCAAATTCATCGTCATAAAAAAAGATATAAAACAATTTTATTTAAAAATATATAATTTGAAAGTGTTTTGGAAACGTCGATTCTATAAAACATATTCTCCTCCGAGTGGGTGGAGGTGCGAGGCGGTTGCGTCATGTCGGGTCAATTATAACTCATTTGAATATACATATATATGGACGTGCACAATCGACCACATTTTACTAGAGCACACTTAATTCCAAGGGAAAGGATATATATTATTATCTATCACAAAATTAAAGCTTTCCGTTGGTTTTTCCACTTGCTGAGGATGAGACTATTCTTTATGGAAAAACAACACTGAGAGAATGGCCAACTACGTACACAGATAATGCAGCACTACCCGCTCTTAAATCTATTATATGTTTTGATTATATTATCCAAGCTGAGACGACGTTATAAACATATCCCAATCTATTTTATTAACTCAAAATATATATCGCAACAACCATATTATGCCCGGAACACACTCGAAAAGCACGTAAAATCTTGTCTATAAAGTGTGTGTGTGATGAATTTGAGATATACCCTAATATGAATGAGTATGTCTATTGTGAGACGGATCAACCTTACCGATATTCATAATAAAAAGTAATATTTTTGGCATAAAAAATAATAGTTTTTCATTGATGAACCAAATAAGATATCCATCTCACAAAATACGCCTCGTGAGACCGTCTCACACAAGTTTTTGTCAATATGAATGTCGTTTCAAACTCATCATCCAAATATCTCAATACAAACACAAGCACCATGTCTCTTACAACAACCAAATTAAATCCTACATACACATGTTTCCGGGTTATTTGCATTTCTCCCTGTACTTTATGTATTTGATAATTCTTTCTTATCGAGTGTAAAATTTATAATATGTCAATGAAATTAAGCGTCGATATATGAAGTGTAATAGAGATGAATGCAAATTATTGGTGTTTCCCCTACTTCCTCGATACCATTTATTTGATTAAGACAGTTGTTTCGAACAATAAATATAAGATAGCTCCGAGGGAAGATTTAGCCAAATAGTTAATTAGAGAGCTAGTAATTCAACTTGAAGGTCAACTTTCGGTTTGATTAATACTCTATATTTCAATTTAAAAATAAAAACTCTATTTTTTCAACTTTCTAGTTAATTTATTACATTCATTTTTAATAGTTGTAGTATATATAGTTCTATCCAAGGAATGATTAATGAAAATAAAATAAAGTATATCTAATTATTATTACAATCTTGATAATAATATTATATGATATGAACTTCGTAAAGAGTAGGTTTCTTATGAAACGATCTCATTAATCTTTATATATGAAACGAATTAATCCTATTGATATTCACAATAAAAAGTAAGTAACACTCTTAGCATAAAAAAGTAATATTTTTTCATAGATGACCCAAATAAAAAATTCATCCCACAAAATATGGTCCGTGAGAACATTTAATATAATTTTTTTTCTTTCTTAAATTTAAAGAAAAAAGATTGACAAAATGTAACCATATTGAAGAAAAAATAATAATATGCATTTATTGGGGAATCGAAAGCAAGCATGGAATATATAGAAGAAACAGAAACCGGCTGAGCTCCATTAATACCTACAGCAAAAGCTACAAGCCTGGCACCGGAGTAAAACTAAAATAATTTATGCTAACAAAACGACTGTCGAAATCATAATCTGAGTGTGGCAGAAAATTCCGGGGACGCCGATCTAAATCTACCGATCCCTCTGGCACTGCCGTCGACAGAATATATACATACGAACTGCTATGCGTATCTATACATTTAATTCGATCTTCCAGTACGTTGTTTATGCTTGATTTTCCAAGTCTTTTGAGCTCACGAAGGTCCCATGAAACCCGTACGGGACTCTTGATGGAAGCTTGACGCAGGCTTCCAATTTTAATGTCATGGCATTTATGATCTGAAGCTCTGATTTCCACTCATTTTCGTCGTGTACGAATGTGAGAATGTACCCATCATCTTCTCTTTTGGAATTCGTGTCATTGGGGACAAAAAACGGTTCGCCTCCATATTTATAATCGCCGTAGATGAACTTTTCGACTTCTCCAGTCGAGAGGTCCACTTTTGCGAAGCCGGAAACCTTGGGCCAGGGCTCCGCAATGGCAAGATAAGCGTACCTGGTTTTCCGGCCAATCCGGTTCCGGTTAACCATGCCGGCTTCTAGGTTGATTTGCACGGACGAGTTGATGATTGGCCGCTTTTTGGACTCGCCGGTTTTTAGATTCAGCCGGATTTCGGATAAAACGCTTTTCAACTTCTCATCGCATTCGTTAAAAATAGAGTCGGGTGGAGTCATGCATGAACCAATCACCACGATCTCATCAGTCTCCGGCTCCTCCCAAGCATTCCATATGTGAAAACAAAAGGTTTCGGGGCACTCAATCCATATAATATCGTCCGCATTTTTAGCATTTTTCGACAAAATTCCAAACCTGGAAATCTTTTCCTTGTCGTAGATCACAGGGGAGCCTCCTTTGATCATTTCTTGAAGCTTGAAAACCACTTGCTGATCAGGGATCACCACTAAATTCTCAGTTATGGCGAAATCGTGTATCATTGTGGGAACAACGAGTGGTATTTCGACATCAGGTGATTTAATGCCCTCGTTGGAGAATTTGAAGAATTTAAGATAAGGTTTTCGAACAACATCATAGCTCAAAGAAAATAGCTCCCCAGACACAGGATCAATCTTTGGATGCGCAATCATGGCACTTTTCAATTGCCCCGAGAAATCATACCTCGCAACTGTTTCGAGATCTCCTGATTGGTTCACTCGAACTTGATAGGGAAGATCATCTTCAGACATGGCTAGGAGCCTTTGATTGAAGTATACTAACCCGGCGTTAGCCACCCCTGTGCCATGGCTGTGATCCAGTATCCCGAATAAGCCTCGGGCGTAGAAGAGCATCAACCGGGCTATGCCCGAATGCCCATGGAGCTCGCCAATGGCTTTAGGAAAAACGGGCCGTCCCAATTTACGTTCCTGAGTCAGTCTTTGCGTCTCCGTGTACCGGCAAGCGTAGCTGACGGACTTGCCTCCTCGGATGGTCACGGCGTGGATCATGCCGTCACCATCGAATAAGTGGTGGCCCGCGACTGGGTCGTGTAAAGGGTTGGCGCCGTTACGCAAGTACACGCCGTTAATGCAGGAGGGAATTTTACCGGTTACCTGAAGCTTTTTCTGTACCGGCTGCTCTGGAACCGGAGCGAAGTTTCCATGCAATTTGGACTCCAGGGTCGGCAGTCTTGGGGAGTGGGTGTTGGCGCTCGTGTGAAACCAATACGCCCTCCACCGCGTCCAAGGTTTTGGCTGCCACCTTTTTTAGTATGTTCCATTGGGGCGGTGGCGCCTGAACATCAGATTTCTTGGGTGGCAAATCTGTTCTAGGTGTCGTGGTTGTTTGAAAGGGCAGCTTGGGTAAAGTGGAAATCGAAGGTGAATGCAAAACACAGCTGATGCTATTTCTTTTCGAATGCTTATTCGTCATCAAGACAGAGTTTGATCGATATCCCACCTCGACAAACGAGAACTGTGGGCAAGAAACTCTACTCCCTGCCAAATAACTTGAATTTGTGTCAAACACAGAAGAAGATGAAGCCATATGCTTAATCATCTCGAGGTGTGTAAAAGAGAAGTTGAAATAGCTTTGTTCTTAAGATGAGAAAGGGGAGTGAAGGGGGATAAAGAATGGGGGTTTAAATAGAGCGGTGTGGGGGGAAAGGAGAAGGTCGAGTTTGTTCGGTGCTTTCATGTTAAATCTGGACCAGATTAGACATCTCAAAGAAGACCACGTGGAATGGGAGTTAATGTATATGTATGATCGTGGGGTTGCATCTTCTCCAGGAAGCATGTAAATCAACCGGTCGCATGATTTGACTAATAGAATTAGAGTCAATAACTTAGATTGCCCTCTTCCTAAAACATGAGTTCCTCCTATATGCACTACCATTAACCACGTTGCATTTCTTGATTATAATTTAGAAGTTACCTTTTTATTTGTGAAATGTAAAATAAACCATTGACAAGATTCACTTTCTAAACTCTAACATTTTTTTGTATATATATAATTTTGATAAATCGTGTCAATCAATTATATCCACTTCTGTGTCTATCATTGAAACGAAAATATAATAATTTTTATATGTGCTAACAACTTTATTTTTAAATACCTTATATATATAAAAAAGGACGAAACTATATGGTTTTTTAATCCACTGGATGAAATGACACTTTATCGGACAAGTAGACAATATTTTGTCAAATGAGACAAATCCTCAGCCAGCAGTGGCTTGATAATTACACAACTCTCCATAAGATAATTAAATCGTCACACATAATTAATAATTGAAGTGAGGCACATGCAGTCGGCATGCAAATTAATCAAATAATATTGATTTACCGCTTATTAATTCAGTCCATTAATTAATTCTTCAATTATTTCAATTATTCTTCCAATCGAGCGCATCCGACTATTTACTTTAATATTTCCAATTGAATTTTCCCAAGTGAGGCACAATTAACGATATACATATTTTAAAAAATAAATAATATAAAATCAAATCTGCCTTAATTCATATATCCCGTAATGGGTAGCAAAATGTTGCATGTTCGACTATTTTGTATATTATTGTATTGAAAGGCTTATAAGTCCGTTTATTAAATTTTTCGTGACAAATTAATTCAATTATTAATTACGATGATCGCAGCACATGATAATTATTTGCAGATAGCAAATATTTGCCGTGATCTACTACTACTTTTTCTAATTAAACCATGCATGTGATATCTAATCATTATTAATCAACTAAAGATTTGATTATTTTTTTTAAAAAAAATTGTTTTTTTATAATTTTTTGACCACGACTCCTATAAATAATTGTGTCCCGTAGCTTTGGTATTTGTGTTATTGAAACGTTAATGATTGATTAGCAACATAAAATGTATAGTGGTTTAGGTGAGTTAACATTTTATAATATTAGTTAGCGATACTTTGGTTTAACAAATTTTAACATTAAAATTTAGCTGATTTAATCATAATTAATGACATGCAAGAATATAGAAATCTGAAATATACAAACAACTCGATAATGATTTATTTGATTAATTAAACACTAGAATTTTAATAGAATTGGATATTATATAATTAGTCTTGAAAATATGAATCAAAACTTTAAAATATTTTACAAACATTTTTTATGTTTTATAAGTGAAAATTTTAAAGTATGCGTTTTTTTTTATAAAAAAAATGTTCTTCAAGTATATTTTTAAAAGAACAATTGAGATTTTTTTATGTTATTAGAAGCGTAGACGAGGATAGAAATCAAAATATAGTACTTTTTAATTGTAAAAATGTTTTTATAGAATAGTTGTTCAAACACATTTTTTCTCCTTAAAACAACTTTAAAAACCTTTTATAAATTTTTAAAATGTTTTATAAATACTTATCCAATGGAACTTAAATCTAACGAATTACGAAATGCAATAAACTACGTGAAAGTAGACATAAACACACATATAGAATGAAAAAGAATAAATGTTAGACAAGAATTAATGGCGGGCATGTGTGTGTTGCCAGTCAAAATTAAAATGGCCAACCTCTAGAATTCATTAGTCCACGGGTGCACATGTATTTACATGTGCTCAACCGCGCGCATGGAACTATTCTCCATAAAGATTTTCTATTTGGTATCGAATACATTGACATCAATTATTATTATTATAAAAATATCATGCAATATACCTATACAAATATCATGCAATATATATATAGTGATACCTACCTAAGAACCCGGGTCATGGAGGACCCGAGATATAAAATAGATAGCTCAAATCAGTAAATATGCAGGATGAATTCTTCAGAGATCGAGCAGATGAGTGTCTGAGACCTCCTCTCCCCGGGCTTTTACAGGCTCCAGGTTAATTTTTACCCAGAATACCTCGATAACAGTGCCACACTCGAGTGTTCGAATAAAAGGTATGCATCTCATTCGGCATGAGAGTTAAGTTTTACATTCTGAAACTCTTAAGCATTTCATACATATTCACTCACATATACAACTTTTATCTTTCATCTTCAACATGCTGATTTAAGCATCAGAGTGGACACGCCGGCTCCGACGCTTATTCACGAGTCATCTTCCTTGTCTGCAGGTTATGACTTGAGGTCATATCCCTTGCTCAGTTTCCTAAAACATAACTCATCATCATCATCCGGTAGATTGCCTCGACTCAGCTCACCCTATTCACCAAAATATTCATCAATATATATAATTTATATTATCAAGACCGTCACACTTGTTGACCATCCACCGTTAAACTGGTAACCTAATTCATTGACCATTCTTTTGATCTAATGTTGAATTCATATTTTTCCCAAGTTTGTGGGATAGTTCAAGGTCTTCAATCTGAAAAGTTCGGTAACACCGTCCTTACTACAGAATTAGCTATTTTCCAAGTCAAATTCTCCCACATTTTGACACGCAAATAGCTAGTGGGAAAATAATTATGGATTTAGGTTAAAAGTTTGGTCCACATTATGACAAAAATGCTTATTCTCATGGCACGGAAAAGTCAAAAAAGCAACATGAATTTAAACATGATTTAGGCTTCTTAACTAAAAAAAGGTCATGATAGAAAAATACTTAGTTTCATATTAGGAAATTGTTGATAAAATCTTGGAGATTGAAATTAATTTTTTCACTAAACTAAACAAAAAATTGAAGTTTTCTAGGTTTAAGAAGGGAAGAAGCGACTCACTTTTTGCTTGCATAATAGGTATATTGTGAGATGATCTTACATATCTTTATTCGTGAAACTGATAAGTCATGTCTGTTTTTACGATTAGATGAATTCAAGGATGGATCTAGGAATTAAAATTGAGGTGGGCTTGAATTAAAAATGTGTGTATGTATGTGTGTGTGTGTGTGTCTATATATATATATATATATATATATATATATATATATATATATATATATATATATATATATATGAGATATTAATATGAAAATAGTTAACAAAATGGCTTTGGTATTTTTTTTTAAAAAAATACTATTGTTCTTAGCCTATTCGAAATAGGAGAGTTAATTTTCAAAAAAGATATTTAATCAATATCAGTTTTCAAAATTATATATTATTTAAATTAATATTTAACTCGTCTAATATAAGAGAAATTTCACTTAGATTCAAAATTTACATTTTAAAACTATTTTTAATATATTTTAATGTACTTTCAAAATTAAATTCTATTAAATAAAAGAATTGATAAAATAAATTTATCACTTTTATGAGTTATTTGCACCAAACCCCCTTGAAATATCGAAAATCTATATTTATTCATCGTGAAACTTAAATAGGTATTGTAGATATTAACTTTTATGAGTTATTTGCAACGTAATATCTTTTAAAAAAATTAGACTGTGCTTAAATCTCTATATATATTTCCAAAAAAAAAAAATAGAATTGGCTCGAATCTCTATAACTCTTTGTAAAAAAAATGGGGCTGAACTACAACCTAGAACGGGCTAAACATATGTCCGTCCCTGGATGAATTCCTGTTATCATGAATTCTAGGTAAATAATATTAAAGCAGTTGATTCAACCAATAAAGTAAATAAATATTCTTCTCGTCGAGAAGAATTTTTATGATTAAGTGACGTCGAGTCAAATGAATTTTATATCCTACGACCGATCATAGAAAAACTAAAATGAAAAAACTTCATAATTGAAAAGAAAAACGATGCTGATTTTGATAGTTAATATAATAACCAATTTTTTTTTTTTGAAATTTAAATACCTCGCCAATCTAGCTAGCTTAATTTCTAACATGTATCGATCTTCTCAATAAGACACCAAGCATGTTTTCTTGTTTTTCTTGTATTGTTCTTTTCCAGGTCAAATGAAGTAGCTGGCACTGCAGTTTTTCTTATCTTTAGACATCATATATTTAAGGGTATTAATTGCCCGATATAAGGACATGTGATGTTCACCTGCGTTAACGTTGTTGGAATTAAAAAGAGAAAAGAAAATAAAACATCAAATTTAAAATCAGAACAATATCTCATTGTCTAGCTAATAGAAGCAAGAAATTTTTAATGCTAATTTGTTAAAAGGTTTTACATTTTTATCCTCATAAAATGTCTTTTTAATAAGAAGAATCTTCTATATATAAAATGTCGATGACTTACGGCTTATTTGACAATAATACTTCAAATTTGAGACGAGATATCAAGTTCGAGACATAATTATAACAAACTCCTCTCTGCCTAAAAAGTAAAAAAATTAACCAAAACTTGTTACTAATTAACCCTTCGCATTGGGATTTCAGTTTCGTGCAATTACAATGATCGAAAGTGCAAATTCATGGTAGCAATTCAAAATTACAGGCTCCACATTGTTGACTTCTCACTCCGCGGATTACTTGTTTCATCATAGGAAAACTGTGCGTCAAGTTTGTTCAAATTATCGGGATGCTCGGATACAAGCTAGGCCGACGTACGCAAAATATATATAGCAGGTTAGGATTATTTTTTTTTCAATTCAAGAAAAGAGTGTCAATGATCCAAACGATATTCTCAAATAAATCCGTTCCGACTACCCCACCTGTGCAAGTTGCGGTGGAAAGGATGTTTGAGAAAGGATAAAAAGCGGCCTAAACTTTTGGAGAGATAGAAAGGCACGCATTAAGATCTTTCAATCGGTCGGGGAAAGAAAAGGGTGTTTGAGTACCAAATGGTTAAAAGTTTGCATCGACTTTTGTTGGAGATAGTCCTTTTTCAGACAGCAGAACACATCAGATAAGGAATTTGTAGGAGCAAAGGAGAGGCAACTTGGTACTGTTTTTTCTTAAATGGACAAGTTGAGCCTGATTTATGGGACGCCACTTGCCATTAGCCATGCAACTTTGTTGAGCTATAATAGAAGCAAGTTGGGGCATATGGGCATGCAGCTTAGCTAGCATGCATGCTTTTTTAGTGGAAGTATAAATCTCCCCCATAAGGTTTGTCTGGTCCCGAGAAAAACCGTAAGCCGCGGTCGGCTCGGAAAAAACCCGACACGGATTAATCTAGTTGGACCAACTGTAGTCAGTAGTTGATCATTGTTGTTAAATTTTGGAATAGGTTTCCCCTAGTTAACCGAAAACTCACCTTTACATATTTATGATTTGAAGTATATAGGTATGCTGTTAAATTCCTTTTCAAATTCAGAGTTTCATAATTTAAAACTATTTCTTGGTTAATCGAGACCTGCCTAAGTCTGGCACTAACAGTTATAAGGGACCGGCCTGGCCGCTAAGGAGCCTCATTTTGTTTCACGATTTTCGATTAAAATAAGGACAATATTTTCAAATTTTGGATTGGACAATCAAAATTATATATTTATTACAAGATCTTAACGAAAATTTCTTAATTGGCTTAAGTTCAAGCGTTGGGCCGCAATGGCTGAGGTTGGACACTATATCAATCCACTCTGTGCGATGGCCCATTCCAACTCTCAGGCCCAATGCACCGTGATTGATTATTTTTTAGGTTATATTTGCGATTAAAAAAAAGAAATGGAATTTTGATTTGAGAGGAGATTTTCCAACTCATCATCACCATCCAATCAAATCACATGCCACATGGCAAGAGGACAACAGTTTGTGATAAAGAGTCGCATTCTAGAATGGATCAGAAGAGTCGCATTGCTTCAACGACTTTTTTTCCTCTGTCGAACAAGCTGAGTTTGCGGCGGAGGAAACAGGGGATGGGGGCTGTAACGGCGGCTCTGATAGCCATTGCGGCGGTGGCTTTGGGATGGTTGACGTTTGAGATAGCTTGCAAGCCTTGTCTCGAAAGTGGCCGCGGTGCCATCGATCGTAATCTCAACCCCGACTACGATCCCGACGATGAAACCCTCGACGCACCTCTCAATCCCAATAACAATGAATCTGATGATTCCAATGCAGCTGCCTCTTCCACCGTTTCCAAGGCCGTCTGATCGTGATTCACTTTGACTACGCACTGTTGGTTCTCGGTAATTGTTCCTGGGTTCGAACTTTTGCCGTTTTTCTCGACCTTTTCTGTTCTTGATGGGCTAATTTTAGATGGAGATCGGATCGCAACGAAAGGGATCTATGTGTTTGATTGTCTTGTTCTGAATTTCCTTGACTTCTTAAGTTGTATTGCGGATTATTATTATTTTTTTTTTCGCATCGTGCAATCGGAAACACGATCTTCTAGAATGCATATTATCATAGTTTGATTAGGAGAATAAGACTTAAAATTTATAATACATACCTGTTTAACACAAAACTTTCCTCAGGTTGTACAAATTATAATCATTATGTTATCCATCTATGTTGATCTATGGTCCTGTATTATGTATGTGTTATATCAGTCATCGTATGATCACACGAACCAAACAATGGTGGATTCTGTTCAACATTGATTCAGAGTTTTCTTGCTGGTGCAAGTTATTTTCTTCAAGTTTATGGATACTTTTCTAGTGGAGTTTTGACTGGAATATGTTATTCAAAATATATATCATACCGGGGAAAATATTGATAGAAGTATGTAAATTTTGTATCATGTTTCGAATTGTTTCTAAACTTGTATTCACACGGAGACGAGGAGGGAAGAATTTTCCTACGTCGTTAATCATGCACCTCGAAGGCTTTTGGGTGATCTTGAAACTTGTTTAAGAATCAATTTTTCGGATTGTTTCACCCTGCCCGTGCAGGCACTGTGCCTGCACGAGCAATGAACGGTCCGGATCACTCCACATGACTGATCCGGGCCCACCTCCCTGTAAAAAAAAAAAATTGACTCGGACGTTGATCGACCCTTGCGGGCACTGCCAGCAGGGGTGGGGTCGAGTTAACCTCGCCCTCGAGTGTTTCAGCAGCATCGGAGCGGGGCGATTTTCTGTATTTTGACTCCATCTATAGTAGCAAACTATAACTTGACATATGAATAGACAGTGCATCCTCTTGTATTGTTCTGATATACTCTAGCCAGCTATTCCTCTGGTTCTGTTCATCATTATTGCATCAAGAAGTCTAAACTTGGTCATTAAACCAGTAAAACGCTCCTGCTTCAAAAAATATAGCAATATTGCAATGATATGGAGCTTATGAAACATAATTTGATTGACTCCTGATATGAGATTATTATCATGAGAACCGTTGGTATTGCTCGCTCGCAACTGTATCATGGTGTGATTTTTTCACATAGTTCGAAACCCGAAAGGATTTTCAGACCTGTAATCCTCACTGGATGCAAATGGTTCGCCTACAAACCGGTCCAGACTTGAAGTATCTTTTCCTCAATTGTGATCCTTTAGTTGTTTGAATTTAGTTGTTTTAACCGTGAGCACATCTGCTGGTGATTTCTTTAGCTTACCATTATATGGTTTCTTCCTTCGTTTTATTTATCTTACTAACGAAATCAATTCAAATCAAGAGTTGAAATATTTGTAGCGTGCACGCATCTCGAATTCTATGTGACTAAGTGACATATATAAAATGAGTATACATGGATCGGACCAGGACCATTTTTGCTACCAAAATGCATTTCCACGTATCGCTGTCTTCAAATTGAACACGTTAGCAAAAGTTTCCTTGCCTACTTCGAAGTAAATAATGAAGGAAACACAATTCAGCACATGTTTGTATGTAAACTCACTACCAGTTACGACAATGCGTGCTTGTGTCACATTGTGGAAATATGATTCGGTATGCTTTATCCATTGAGATCAGAAATACCTGCCTGAGTATATATCTGTGCTAAGTAATTGAAATAAACTGGCAATATCTAAATCTGTAATCTCATATCTCCAATTTATGACTTGATATCATGCTTGGTAAATTTTGGTATGAGGTGTATGTATACGTAGTAAATTCGGTAGTAATAATAATTATAAGCACGTTAAATTTTTAAATAAAGTTTAATTATGGTGGATCATTCTTTTTCCTTTTAAATGTTATGACTGAATTTTTTTTATTATACTTTAATTTTCATAATATAAAGATATTTTGTAGAAGAAAACGGTGTGCTTTTTGTGTGCTTTAGAGACAAAAAGCACTTGTTGTATGAGTCTTTTTATTTGAAGATATTATAGATGTATATTATCTTTACTTTTATAACAAACATTATGCATTTTCTAATACAGTTTCACGAATATTTATCCTAAACAAATTTGTGAGACGGTTTCACAGATTTTTATTCGTGTCCGTGAGACGAGACAATCTTATCCATATTTACAATAAAAAATAATAGCTTTTATGAGTAACTTAAATAAGATATTTGTTTCGTAAAATTGATTCTTGATACTGTTTCAGAAAAGTTTTTGTGTATGATAAAATAGGGGTGGATAAAAACCATCTTCGATACCTCAAGGGATTCACTGTTTTTTTTTTTAAAAAATAACCCTCTCAACTCCCAACAAAATATAAAGAAAAAAATTAAAACAAAAAAATAAATATTTATTATAGACAAAAAATCGTAGATGCATGCAACGTGTGCTCCCAATGCACATATATTTCTTTAACATGAACACACACATTTGGGTGATCTTTTTGGTGTCATCTAATCACCACTTTAACGAATCTACTTTGTTACCATTTAGACTAATAGTTTAAGTAGATATTTAAATAGTTTAATATTATTTTACAAAATATAATTTGCTATTTGTAGGTGAATTGAGTATACAACAAAGTGAAAATAATTTTATTCTAAAATCATACATTCTAGAAAATTTTAATCCTTTCTTCATGCACATCCCAATTGTTCTTCGTTAACTTACGGGAATCATATATTAAGTAATATTGTTTTAGACCGAGATCATGCAATTCTATCTTATAATAACTAATCAATAACACAATATAATATGAAATTTTAGGCATAATATATGACTCTAGTATAGTTTTTATGCATGAAATATATACTGAGTTGTGGATCAAACATTAATCAGTGCTTCTTAAATTAAAATTCGGGTTTGATTCGTCGTTGATGTATGTATCTTGCTTTGTATTCATTTCCACGACTTCGACGATTAATCTTACAAAGTTTCTGAGTTTAGGCGAGAAAAGGCGTGTTTTTGTACTTAACGGCCGAAAGGAGACAAGAGATGGTGGGTTTGCTTTTTGGCAAAGGCCATTTAATTTTCCGAAGAAACCCAACTTCCTCTTGACATATAACTCGATTCCTACGTACGTACCGATGTATCAACTTTTGAAAAGGATATTAATTCTGCACACACATGAATGATCTCATCAATGCAGGAGTAGACTACGTTGTAGAGCAACCGAGGTTTTATATGTCACAAAAATATAAGCTGGGTAGACAACATCCCGAGCTGGAATATGTCCTTTAATTCTTGTGAGTACTCTTGACCTTATATGGTGAGCCCGAGTCGCATTGTTTGCACACACTCAAATAAGAAAATATTAGTAGGACATCGGAAAGATTTCCGACGTAGACACTCTCGTGGACATAGGGGAGCGTGTCCTGCGTTTATAGATGGGTAGTGTCTACGATCAGTTTACCTAATCTTTCATGCCTCCCGGGCCAGAGAAAAACGTGCATCCAAGTCCACAAAATAAGAAGCTTTAAAAACGTACCCTCGCAAGCATCCCTTGAATTTGCTTACGAGTGCTCAAGATTCATCAATCATCAAGCATGTATATACAAGTATTTAAAATTATGGCATGCATAAGTAAATTCAACCGTAGATTTTATTTAATCTAGCATGATTTATTATTGACATTCAAAACTTCATCGAAGTAATTTATTGATATCTTTCAATGCCTTTCGCAGAAAGACAAGGAATCTAAAGATAAAGACACAATACTAAAGCAACACATTGTCATTCTCTACTCTTTGATTTCTTATCCACTCACCAAATTCTTCCACTTTTCTTTAGTTTTGCTTTGAAACCTCCACCAATAATGTTTCCTAATTTTTGCCAACAGGGATCCCATATATATATAACTCAGTCGTACGAAACTTAATTCTCTATCAACAATTAAACACTCGGGATTTTATGTCTTCTATCATCCATGTAATATATATTTATTAATATCAACTTATAAGTTTGAATGAGCCTGCAGTGGGATATTCAACTATGCGTATCATGCTCACAACTCACAGTTATGATTCATATTATAATTATTTTGCTTTTGACATCATCATCAGTGGCATGCCAGAAATATGGCTCCGCCCAGACTGAAATTTAAACTATAAAATATTTAATATTTTAAATTGATCTATCGGGACTAATATAATATTATTTCAAAACTATACAAAATTTACATATATATTTAAAAAAAATTTGGGCCACCCGGCCATGTGGCTCCGCCTCTGGACATCATCAACATTACATCATGGACGGGTCCAGGAGCTAAAGTTAGCTGGTTTGAACTTAATGTAATAATTATATATTATTATCAAAAAAATATAATAAATATTATGTACATTATACATTTTGAAACTCATTTGAGAATTTCATGAATTCAGAGTAATACGATAGTAAATATGATTTGAAACTTTTATGTTTTTCATACCCTTATAATTTATTTTGATCCAACAACAAATAATTGATCAAATTAACAAATTAGATTTTCATTAATCAAGAATTGTAATTTTTAATCTCCCAGTCGTTAAAAATTTCACTTTTTAATATATTCATATGACACAATGGTTATTGACAGTATTTAAACATTAATCTGAAACAAAAGGGACTACGGATATGTACTTATACTTGAAATTGAGTAGATCTCTTGTGAGAGATCTCACGAATCTTTATTTGTGAGACGGGTCAACCCTACCAATATTCATAATAAAAATTAACACTCTTAGTATAAAAAGTAATAATTTTTCATGGATGATCCAAATAAGAGATTCGTCTCACAAAATACGATCTCTGAGACCGTCTCACACAAGTTTTTGCTTTTGAGGATTTGAGAAACCAAAATCATACGGCTAATTTTATGTAAAAATTTCAGAGAAACAACGCATACAAGGTAAGAATTTTACTACATTATTAATTATTTTGGTCTCTATATAAATACCAAAAAAAAAAAAAAAAAAAATTGGCTAGGTCATAGCCTCCCATAATCCTAATGTAGATACGTCCTTGATCAACATATAATTTTAATAATATATATACCATACAACATTAATTAATCTAAAAAGTGGAAAAAGAAGCATCTATATATAATAGGTACCATAGGTAATTACAATAAACGAAAGAATGTGAAGACATATTAAATATTATCTAGGCACAATGATTTAACCGACAAATGATTTTCGATTAAAAAAAAACATTGGTTAAATGAAAAAATAATATTTTCCTGTATTGTGCTAGCTTTGTGTCTAATATAATAATTTGTGTAAAAAAAGATATAATAATATTAATAAGATATAATGTATTGAGTGCAATAATTGTCCCTGCTTGTTAGAGCGATCGAACCGTGATGCTTGAGCTGCTGTGCGATTTAAAAGATTTGAGTTGCATCATTATCACCAGCTATAGTTTTTGGTAAAGCGGCAAGCGCTCGGTCTTTATATAATGAATATATAATTAATTTTAAAATAATTTAAACTTTTTCAATGATAATAATTTATATCAGTTGCGCACTGATGTCTCTCAAATACGTACATACATGGTACATATTAATTTCCTTAAACGTGAGAATGATTAACGAGGGACGAAAGCAAAGCAATTAGGTATATGATAAAGGGGAAATTAGAGTTATTTAATTTTTATGGGAAATATATATTCTACAATATTCAAAAGAAATGTTTTTTTTTTTTGGAAAAAAAAACTGCAGTTACTTTAATCCATGTTATTGGTCCCCTAAAGCATGGACTAAATTAGTAAATTATTGTTTGCCACATGTTAACCATTCGTAAATATTTTTTAAAAATAATATATACCAATCGAGCGCAACTGAAATAAAGAGAATATATAATTGTGACTTCAATTTATTCCATCCGTCGTCAACTTAGTTTGAAAGCATGAAACAACAAATATTTTTTATTTATAGAGAAAATAGAATTTGAATCATGTAAGTTGGTTTACTTTGGGTTTAAATATGTAACTTGTCAAAATTTGGTTTTCTTATGGTAATTTGACATTGTTTTTGTTTTACTAAAACATTAAATTGATCGAATATTGTTTATTTAAAACTAATTCTCTCTACGTGACATTTGTGACGAGAATAAAACTCATATTATTAACATAAAATTCATCTAATAAAAAAGAAAAAGAAAAACAAAGTAAACGACATCCAATACTTTAAAATGAGATGAAATTTTTTTTTGTTTCTCTTTATTTTTGTTTATGTATATTTTAATGTGTGTAAAATAAACTTTATTTTCATCGCATAAGTCATGTAAAAGAGCATCAGTACAAAATAAGCAATATTCGACGGATTTATTGGTTTTAGAAAAAAAAATTGAGTTACTTGATGAAAACCAAATTTTAACGAATTACATTACTAAATATCAAAAGGCAAAAACTTGTGTGCGACGGTCTCACGGGTCGTATTTTGTGAGACGGATCTTTATTTGGATAATCCATGAAAAAGTATTACTTTTTATGGAAAAAGTATTACTTTTTATTGTAAATATGGGTAGGGTTGACCCGTCTCACAGATTGGGATCCGTGAGACGGTCTCACATGAGACCTACTCATATCAAAATATGCCAACTTACATGATTGAAATTGGAATTTCCCTCTGTTTATATTGGTTTTACATGTGAAGGATAAAAAATACGAGGTTGATATCTACTTGAATTCTAGTAATCTAGTGTAGTAAACTTTACTCAAAATGAAAAAATTCGAGCAATATTCACAAAATTATATGAATGTTCTAATAAAAAAACAATATTGATATGAATCATACAAGTGTCTACTAAAAGATATTATTAATAATTTTTGCGTCCAAAAATTTCATTTCAAATTTTCTACTGAATGCATGGATGGGGATATGCACCGGACCTCATGCGTTCGATCGTAGAATTTGTTAAGAAATACGGACTTTGTGTTAATATTAACATACATGTACAACAATATAAAACAAAAAGTTTCAAAATAATTTTGTTAATATTCATTATTCAAATTATTTTTTAAAATAAAAAGAGAAGATTTACAAATGATTCCGTAGAACAAAAAATCGTTTCTTCTTGATAAATTTAACATATTTAATTAATTTTGTAATATTATATACTCACAAATAGAAATAAAAATACATAAGTAGATATCCATTCTTTTTACTCTCAAATAAAAAAATTCAGATAAATATCTATACTATATTATTATGTGTGAGTGGGTTAGAACAACTGGTTGAAGAGGACACCAAAATTTCTTCCCTTTTTACTCTCCTCTTCAACACCACATATAAATCACATATAAATTATAATAATTCCAACCACGTCAATCCTACATCTGAAATCTTCCCCAAAAATGGAAGCTCTAACCATACCAATACATTTGAAAACTTCTCAGTTTAAAAAAAATCTTACGGTTAGTATTTTTAACGCAAAAAACTTTTCTTTTTTCTACCATAATATTATTATATATTTTTTTTTTGAAATTAAGTTTGATAGAGAATTAAATAGATTTTTTGCCATACACAACAATGTATACAAACACACTAATTATAATATTCATATCAAATTACAAATGTCAAATATTCATTTTATAAATTGATTAAACAATATGTCAAATATCTAATATTATGTTACACGTAATGCGTGTGCCTTAACCGCTAGTATAAATGAAGGCATATTTACTTCGTCCATACCACTGATTTGGGCTTTAATTATAAATAAAAATAATCTGAAAACAAAAGCAATGGCCGGGATTCAAAGACCTCTTTGCTTTTGCATGAAGAAAGAGTTTGTATAACTTATAAGACCACAATACCATAGCCCCTTTAAAAAGAAGCTATCAAAATTATAAGAAGAAGACCATGTCATTCAAAGCAACCACTAAAACTGCCAAAGGCAAAGCACCAACCGAACGAAACCTTCTCTCCTTCGTATAAACTAAAGACCAAACAAGTAAAGAAAAGAATTCACGCTACACTCGATCTACCTATAAATTTCTCTTTTCTACGTCCATTTCATTCCCCTTTCTCCCTTTTCTTGACTAGCTACTAAGAATCATATATAGGAACCTGCAGGAATCTTGCTGCCCTCTTCAATTTTCTATAATTTTATTAGTGCTTAAAATTTCTCTAATGGGAAAACTCGTGAGCAAGAATCTTGTGTTAATACATATTCTTGTTGCATCCATCTTTCTAAATTTATCAGGTAAGCAGCTTCCTCTCCTTTTGCTTTGGCGTACGTTCTTGATCATGTGTTTATATATATGGTGAAGCCTCGTTCATCCATAAGTACTCTAATTATCATATTATTGAATGCGTGGACGACCAACAAAATATCAAATTAAAAAGTTGTGATTATCATATTGATTGAGATTTACATTGATTACAGGTTTAAGGTTTATTGGCGACGTAGAATCACTGGGCATCAACTATGGCCAAGTGGCCGACAATTTGCTACCACCAGATAAAGTTCTTGATCTTCTGCAATCACTTAAACTTTCGAAAGCGCGAATCTACGACACGAACCCTCGAATCTTGACATCGTTTGCTAACTCGACTATGCAACTCATCGTGACCGTGGAAAACGAAATTCTGCCCACGTTAACGGACTCAAACCAAGCCCTTCAATGGGTTTACACTCACATTAAACCTTATTTTCCTTCTACGAGGATTACAGGAATCTCGGTCGGGAATGAGGTTTTCACCGGCGGTGACACCACGCTGATAACCTACCTTGTCCCCGCCATGTTTAACATCCACAGTGCTTTGGTTCGACTGGGACTGGATCAATTCATTAAAGTCTCCTCACCAAATTCTCTAGCAGTTCTTCAAGAATCCTACCCGCCTTCAACGGGATGTTTCCAGACGGAGCTCAACGGGATAATGCCCCAGATTCTGAACTTTCTTGCAACAACCAAGTCCCCATTTTGGATCAACGCGTACCCGTACTTCGCATTCAAAGATGACCCGGATAATATTCCTTTGAACTACGTACTTATGAACCCAAATCCAGGAATGGTCGACCCGTACACAAATCTCCATTACGACAACATGTTGTATGCTCAAGTTGATGCAGTCATTTTCGCCATGGCGAGATTAGGGTTCGGAGGAATAGAAGTTCGGGTTTCAGAAACGGGCTGGCCTTCTAATGGAGATTCAAAAGAAATCGGAGCCACCATAAAAAACGCAGCGATTTATAATAGAAATTTGTTTAGACGGCAGTTGGAAAATGAAGGGACTCCACTGAGACCTAACACGAGACTCGAGATTTATTTATTTGCTCTGTTTAATGAAGACATGAAACCCGGCCCGACGACAGAGAGGAATTATGGATTGTTCCAGCCCAACGGTACGATGGCTTATAATATCGGGCTTTATGCTTTCTCGAATCCTTCGTCAACCTCCACGGCTTCTATTTCCTTAACTTCAAATGCAAACCAGGTAAATACTTGTTTATGTTTTAAATTTATTTATTTATTTTATTCAATCTTCATTTATTTGTAATAAATAACATCTATGCACGTAGGATATTCGGAAAATAGAACCGATCAACCTCGAATGTTATTTTTTTCAAAAAAAATGGTTGATCAGTGTTAGATAATAAATAACTCGACAAAATAACAAAATACGCTTTCATTTTTCCTTTTCTTTTTCTTACCATAGAACTTGAACAGGTTAAACCGAAGGATATGAGAGTTTGCTGCAATCAGTACTACTATATCTGCTGGCCTTCAAATTTTCCTTGAGAAGGCAATTATAGTGAAGTCCGTAGTAATATTATCGATTTCAAAGGAAGGAATTAGTCCAGTACTCACCAAACTAAGTTATCTATATCTTTTATTTCTGTTTGTTATATATACACATGCATATAACATCGCCAATTCTAAAAATTTAATTTTGAGATAATTTAAAAGACACAAATTTACCATTAGTTAACTCTTTGAGAGCAATTTAACTCTTCATTTCCGTGTATCTTATATGTTTAGATTTGGATATGTATGTTTGTATATTTATTATCAAAAATTAGAGAACGTCGCGGAGAAATTAGCTATATTCCACGATCCGAAGAAAATCACATGACTTGAAAGCTCTTGAAAGCTGGATCCAAGACAATAAAGAAATCAAATCATGCAATCGATTTATATTCATTTTGTGGTGGATCATCAGCGCGCGAGCCATTGATTTGTCTGGATTCGCCGTAGTCGAATTATTCTGGGAAAAGTTAGCCATGAAGACGGGATTCAAGTACTTATCATTGTAAATATATTATCTAAATTATTCTCTATATATATGTTGAAGATTACATATTGTGTTCCCTTTATTGTACGAAGGATATATATAATTGTTTGGACTTGTGCTTTTTTCACGTTCAGACTGGCAAGAAATTTTATATATAGTTTGGGATCATCTAAATTCTATTAGCTTATTTGTTAAATATGAATTAACTGACTAAAGTGTCATAAAATTAAAAATATTTATAATTACCAACAATCGAGACACACGTGTTTATATGTGTAACATAATATTAGACATTTGAAAAGTTGGTTAATCAATTCATACATAATATATGTATCACAGTGTGAAGAAATCTAGCTCATTAACTGGGCCCAAATGAGTAATATCACATGTAGCCCAATTAAAACAGACGGTCCAGTATCAAATATCATTAAACGAAATCTAGAATCTTCTTTGGCGATTAAAATCTCGAAACCCTACAATTTACATTTTGGAAGACTAGAATTCAAGGCCCTCAGCATCATAAAACCACTGTTTCTTCATCGGGAAGTTCAGTAATTCGGAGAGTGTTTGTTTTCATTGGACAGAGAGATTGAAATGGCGGGCAGTGAAGATTTGCTTCTAGACTTGGAGGAACTGAAACAGCTTCAAAGCATAGCGAAGAGGCCTCGGGTTCTCTCCATCATTTCCTCTGGGATTCTTTATTTAGAAAAGGTTTTTGGCTCGTTAGCTGTTTTTTCTTTTGAGTTTTAGTTGGTAGAATCTCCTTTGTATCTGCTCCGATTTGATTGGTTAAATGGCGGTTTACCTTTTGGTATCTCTTGTTGATGATTATATCTAATTTGAAACGAACTAGATAAAAATCATTACTTGTGATCGATTGAGCTCCTCTGGATTCTATTTGGATCATACAAAGCTTATTACTCTTTCATTCTTAATTAAGCTGTGTGTGTGTTTGTGATATGGTAACACCTATCGACGATACTTGTTAAGAGGATTCTTGAATATTTTAAAATATGGGAGAAAAGAGTGTTTTATCATTCATAACTTTGTGTCTGAACATTCTATGCTAATTGCTTGTGACGTTGTTTCCAGTTATCTACTGAAGCTGCTGCGGAACCATCTTCTCAAACACCAACTCCAGTTTCAGCTGTACACATACCGACTCCAATACCAAATCTACCAAAGGCTGCATCAAACCCGACATTGAATTATGCTACTCTTAGTTCCTTTAGCTGGGATCAGGACAGTGATCAGTTGAAGGTTAAATTCATGTTTGTAATTGATTTTTGTCTTGTTGATGTAGAAATGCATATCTTCGTCTTTTGACATAGGGTGGGTTCATGTCTTCGTCTATGCTTGTCTCTCTTGAGTGAAAGATTACACCATTACACTTGAATTGGCCATATCTGATTTTTCAATACAAGCTGTTGAAGTTTGCAGCTTACGTGTTTATGTAGAAGTCTTTTTTTCTGATATTACTCGTTGCATAGACTTGCCTGTTTCAATAAGTTATTGCGTTGTGATTAATGCTACTTATTACGTTTTATTTTTGAAATGTGCTATTTGTCTGAGATTCTTTATTGCTTTTATTTATAAGCCGTTATTAATGGCAAGTTTTGTTCTTCTTTCCTAGATTTATATCTCATTGGAGGGGGTTGACAAGGAGAAGACTGAAACAGACTTCAAACCAATGTCCTTTGATGTGAAATTCCATGATGTACAAGGGAAGAACTATCGGTGTGCTGTACCTAAGCTAAACAAGGAGATCGTGCCTGAAAAATGTAAATTGATTGTGAAGCCTAAAAGGGTGGTTATCTCTTTAATTAAAGCTTCCAAGGGTAACTGGTTGGATTTGCACTTCAAAGATGATAAGGTAATTCTTCGACACTCTGATATGAATTTTCTTTATTTTAAGACTTAATACTAAGTTATTCTCATTACAACTGTGCAGCTGAAGCCGAATTTAGACAAAGGCAGCGACCCGATGGCTGGTATAATGGACTTGATGAAGGTATCTTCATCCAACCTCGAATTTAACTTACTCAATGTGTATTTGCAATAAATGAGTTATTATCCATTTGCAGAATATGTATGAGGATGGTGATGAGGAGATGAAGCGAACAATAGCTAAAGCGTGGACTGATGCAAGATCTGGAAAAGCTGCTGACCCTATGAATAATTATCGCTGAAAACTTCCAAAGAGCTCTGTTTCAATAAGCAGGTGTGGTTGAACACCTGTGGTGTAACTGTGGTGTTTTGTCTTGTAATTTGTTCTTGATGCCATGTGTTACGTTATTTGTCATAGATTTTGGTTCTTGATGCCATGTGTTACGTTATTTGTCATAGATTTTGGAATTCGATATGCTGCAAGGTTATTACTTCCCACCTGTAACACTGTTCTTATGTAGACAATTATTTTTACTCATTAAACGCTGTTTGAAATGAATTTTGCTTTTAAACAAGAGGGGTGGAAGTTCTCAGGTTTTTTAGGGCTACCTATGTTAGTAGGTTCCAGGATTGGTGACGTCTGCCAACAAGGAACATTATTTTGGGGGGTATACAACAATGGAGTGATTTTCAAAGTATATGATTAGTTGAATCTGCACTTTAAGAAACTTCCTATCAAAAAAAAAATCAGCACTTTGAGAAACCACATTTGGCTCTCCTCAATCCTATTTTGGCCGATTAATGCGTGCACATTGTTGAAGTTATATAAGGTGAGTTTTTTTTACCTCATCTGTTCGCTCCAACACTTGTTTGAATCCATGGTGGACAGTGTTGAAACTGTATGCAAGCCTAAGGCAGTAAAGGACAAGAATGCAGATGTTTGAAAGGATCGATCAAGGGAGAGAGTAGACGAAGAAAGTGGCCTTCTCTTGAACTTTCCCGTACCTATGTATGTTGTTATTGTAATGCAAATATATTATACTTTTGTATTTTTTTTTTAAATAAAATAGAAAATATAAGTTATAATTAGTTACATTTTCAAGTTTCTCGGTAAGCAGCCCAGATTCATTGTCCACTTTTGTGTTTATCGTTTTTGTTTTTCCATAGAAAAAGACCACATGGACATTGAGCATTTCAACACAATATAAGTATAACGAATTTATTTTATGTTTTTAGATTGTGTCCTTTCTTATTTCATAATGACCTCTAAATATGTTGGAAAAACAAAGGCCTAACAAATATTAAAAATTGAGAATTTTATATTTCAAATTCTTGGTCAAACAAATGTATTCTTCGTTTGTTTTCTTAAATTTCTCTCGACGCATATAAATGTAGAACATGCATTAATAGGTAGTCCTAACACATATAATTGGATGCACGTAGCTAATGGGGCAAGTCAACATAGAATTTCTATATTGGTAATGTTTATGATTTCTGAAAATGGGAAAGTCTATTATCAGCCAGTCTTGTATTGTAAACTGATGTTTTGAATTCACACCACGTGAATTCTTTGTACGAGCTTTCCTCATCTTCTTGCATCAATGGAGCCAAAGGTGTAATAATTTGACTCAGAGGTGGCCCTCCAAAGAAAATCATTGACACCCTTGACCCCAAACCACCGGCCAACACTCTATGTTTTACGCTTCTGAACCTGCCGTTTGTCATCACCTGCACATTAATCAGCAGTACCACGTCATGTGCCATTCACTATATACGAATATACATTTTCAAGTCACTGTATATATGAAACAATGATCAAATACTAGACGTGTGGCCAAAAATTGAGGCCAATGGTAAGATGGATTCAGGGGTGGTTTTAATTGAGTTTTTTTAGACAAAAGTTAATATTTTTTCCCCAGATTCAGGAGCAAAAAGAGAAAGCGGCCCGAGTGTATTCACCAATCCAATGGGTTAATTGGACGAAGAATGTAAGCCTGAAGCTAACATGGGACAAGACAATGTCAGCGACGATGGCGCGAGCACGTGTAGTACTCCCCCTTTTGAATAATTGTTTTCGGGAGTAAGCTTAAGTTTCGTTTTGACGGTACTAACACATCTTGAACAAAAGCGTTCTTCGTAAAAGCACGCAAAAACACAAACTCGACAGAGACAAGAGGTGATCATCTTCCTTACATGAGAATTATATACGTACTTATAATAACCAATTAATTGCAACAAGCTTAGATTATATACGTACGCACCTGCAATGAATCACCAACATTGATGAAAACTGCGGAGGGGTCTGGTGGGACTGAGACCCAGGTAATTGTATCTTGCAGACAGATTTGTAGGCCCTCTATGTGGTTAGATCTTGCAATAGAGATTATTTGTGGATCTGTATGCTCTCCAAACCCTATCAAATTTCTACCACCACCAAATGCTTCGAGTTCTGGAGACGGTGGATAGTGATTCACCCGAAAACAAGAATCGCTTCTCTCGTCTTTTATCAGCTTACTCAGAATGTTTCTTGGCTTAATTTGCAGTCCGTCTGCCATCATTTCAAGAACCTCACAGCCCAAATTTCTGACTGATGAAACGTATTCCATCACAAGGCACCTACATTCCAATACATACGCCCGTCAAAGTTCTCTCACTGTGGTTCACCATAAATAACAAAAGATTATTTTCGGATACTTAATATACGTACGGATATTGGGAAAGGAACCAAAATTACCACTTACCATGTACTTATTTTAATTTCTCCCACCAAAATATATATTGTCACAATGTCACATTATTAATGATTTGTGTACACGAGTGCTCTATTAAACTTGCTATTTTTCAAACGTTGTTTTCCATAAATATTATCACAGAATAGGAGAATGTAGTAGCATCACATGCATGTACCATATGCAGATCCATTCTCGAATACTTACCTTAAACTTTCCGAGATTGCCGGAAGAGCGGCACCAGCGTCCTGTAAAATGAGTTCCTGGTTGGTGCAGAACAGAAGATACTCGACCCAACCCACATCACCACGGCATCCGATTCTCTTGTTACCATACCCGAATGGATTTGCCTTCCCCGCAGATTTCTGTTTCTCTTCAAGGGGTAGCCCGAAAAACCCGACGGCCTCGTCTTCGAGTTTACTGATCAACTCCATCGAAACACCATGGTTGACAACTTTAAAGAACCCAATTTCTTTACTGGCTTTAACGATTAGAGTTTTCGCATCAGGGTCCGAAAGATCAACTACTGGAATTCCTGTAAAAGTGGATTCATATGATTTTTTTACTTGGGAAAAATTATCAAGAATGTCGACCTGCTGAGACAATACCACCATGGCTGTGATATTCGCGGAAAACTGAGCCGTGGGCCGTATATGTTGGAAGATGCTAAATGCTGATATTACATGTTGGGCAGTGGAGATGGACGCCATTTTATACTGTCACTCGGGAACCAATAGATTTCCAATTTCAGTATCATTTTTAGATTCTGAAGGTATATGTAATATATACATAATATGATAAATATGATGGATCTGCTGAATTAAGTAAAAAGATTAGGGTCATAATTATCATTAAATTACAATCATTAACAGCGCATATTCTTCACCTATATAGTATTAGTGGCCAATTGCACAAAACCCTATGAAAAGTATGAAATTCAGAAAACGCCCATGAAAAAATATTAATAGGCTAATTTGTCATCCATTTTTTTAAAAAAAAACCAGGCATGTTGAACTTTATTTTTTTTTAACTTAACCATATTTTTCTCATTTGCAAGGAGTTTGATGTCTAGTTTTTAAAAACAAAGTTCCAAATGCAATTAATTTTGTACATTGCGTTTTCTGTTTTTTGGAATTTTTACAACGGATGTTAATGCAATTTGCTTGTAATATTTGAGTGGGTCTCATGTGAGACCGTCTCACGGATTTTAATCTGTGAGATGGGTCAACCCTACCAATATTCATAATAAAAAGTGATACTCTTAGCATAGAAAATAATATTTTTTCATGGATAACCCAAATAAGAGATCCGTCTCACGAATACGACCCGCGAGATCGTCTCACACAAGTTTTTGTCGTAATATTTATGTCAAAGTCTTGTACAGGGGATTTCGTTTATTTTACAAGATTTGCTTTTAAGGATGAATAAAATATTTGACATGCGAGTGATTTGGATTGAAATGCATTAAATCAAGTCAAATCTTGAAGAATATTATTGTGAGTGAACAAATTTTCAGTTAAATCGAAATAAGAGAAAAACCCAATTCGACAATTCGGTTATTTTGAAATTTTGCTTCATTTAAATTTTTTTTGTCAAATCGGTTAATTCGGTTCGATTTTGATTTTGATTTTTAATCAGTTAATTGAATTAACCATATTTTAAATAATATTATTTTTCATATATTTTTAAATATTTGTGTAGCACATGATTTTAACCCTAAAATTCATCATAATTTTTCCTATTATTTTTTTAAAAAATCGGTTACTTCAATCATAACTGGATTAACCGATTTTTATTGTTGGTTAGGGTAAATAAACTGATCGTTTCAGTTTGAAAAAAATTCGGTTCTATTTGGTTGAATGCTCACCTCGTGGGCTTATCAAGTAATGGAGAGCTCCGCAAGCTAATAGGTCGTCGGTTCAGGTGATAAGTCCACAATTCATTAAATATCCGATCTATTGTATAAATTTACATAGAATTTGAAATGTTGAACCGATTTTTCAACGAAGAAAAGAATAAGACATTGCAAGTAAAATCTGAATCAATAAGACTCAAAAGACCAAAACCGTTGTCTTTTACCCTTTGATTTGAATTAAAATCGTTGTCATTGTCGAGCAAATTTTCGATCATTTCTTAATGTTCAAGTTAATTAGATTCGTCGGGTGTTTTTATTTGATTCATTACTAAAAAAAATTTCTTGAATAATTAGGAGGAGTGAGTCTCATGTGAGACCGTCTCACGGATACTAATCTGTGAGACGGGTCAACCATACCCATATTCACAATAAAAAGTAATACTCTTAGCATAAAAAATTATACTTTTTAATGGATTACCCAAATAAGAGATCCGTCTCACAAATTCGACCCGTGAGACCATCTCACACAAGTTTTTGCCAATTAGGAGTTTGGATACACAAAGTAAAGAAAAATATATCGTTGTGCTTTTTGTGAAAAATCTCGGGTCAAAAAAGTGTAGTTGTGAAATAAATATTAGTTCAAATTCAAGAAAAGATTCCAAATTTATTAAGATTAATGTATATATCTATTTTTTTTAGTGTGCATAAAATTAGAATATGAAATTTGAATCTCGAATGATTTATAATAATTTATGAATATTATATTTTATTTTCAAATTTTGAATGATTTTAAATATCGAAAAATTATATATTAAATTTTTATTTTTATATCTGAAAAATTGAATTATTTTTTAATCTTTATCATATCTTGTTTAAAATTGTTGTTAAGCTCATGTTATTAAAAATGTATTCAAAGACAATATGTAGATATTTAAAGAATGCAGGTAGAAATATGTAAAAATGTACAAAAATGGACAGGAAATTATTTTGTGATTTATGGAGTTGATTTGATTGGAAGAAGAAGAAGGAGAAGAAAATACTAGATGCTTATCGGGGCCCCCTGTAATTCATGTAACGTCGAAAATGGGGGCGATGCCAGGGTTTTTTGCCCAAGGATGTGACCTCATATTACTATTTCTACATATTTATTGCTGCTTCCAATATGGAAGCATCGTAACTTTTATTTAAATAAGCATATATTAGAACTTAATTTGTCTTTGCTGGAATTAATTAGAGTCTAAATGGATTTCTGCGTTTTGTGAAAGCAATAAAATCGAGGTGAAGGAGAACTGAATACCAAAAAATGACATTAAAATAACTAAAATTGGAAATACTAACCGGAAGTTTGCTCCAGCTCCAGTAGGACGTCGTCGTCGCTGAAGCTCCGCCGTCTTGGCGTGGTGACCGGTGATGTGAGTAATTGATCATATTGATTATTCGATTATGACAAAATATAAATGAAAAAAATTCCACTCCTTCCAGAATTTATAGTCGGTAGCCATTTATTTTCCTCCAGAGAAAATAGATACTCATATTTAACCCCAAAAAAGATTATAATAAAGCATTGAATATGCCATTTTTCCCTTATGTTGTTGAATTAACTCAAAAATTATTAAAACATAATTATAAACATGATAACATTAAATTGAGTCATTGTGCTTTTTAAGACATGATCCTTTGATTTATATGAAAGGTATATAAAGTTTTTTGTAAAAAAAATATATTATAGATCACATCAAAAACTTTTCAATGATAATAATCTCAATATATATTATTGCAGCTTTTGTCGTCTGGTTGCGTCAAACTTTATTTTTCTTTGTCAAGAAAGGACATCGTATTTACCCATGTTCATTTTGTAACATAAAAATCTCATTTTAAGTATAAAATGTTTTTTCTATATTTTTTGTTTATATATATTTTCTAAAACACAACCTTTTCAAATCACGTTAAGACAAATTTTTAAGCTAAGTAACATTAGCTAGCGAGATCCGGCGTATATCGGGGCCAGTATGGTAGTTGGTCTAGTGAGACGAATATCGTATTTGGGTCATCCACGAAAAAATATTATTTTTTTAATAGGTCTTTTGTGAAACGGTCTCACAAATCTTTATCTGTTAGACGGGTCAACCCTATGGATATTGACAATAAAAAGTAATATTTTTCATGGATTATCCAAATAAGATATATGTCTCACAAAATACGACCCGTGAGATCGTCTCACATAAGTTTTTGACTTACTTTTTATATTAAGAATATACTTTTTATTGTGAATATCGGTAGGATTGACCCATCTCACAAATAAAGAATCGTGAGACAGTCTTACACAAAATATACTCAAATACCAAAAGATTTAGAATTCGTTTGATCCGAGAAGTCGGTGAGATAAAAACACTTTTTTTTTTGTTTTAAAAAAAAATCAATTTTTGTAATCAAACACTTTATTTTCTTTCATACAAGAACTTTTTATGTTTTGGTTAATGTTTTGATTTTTATTTAGTTGTCAAAATGTCAAAACGACTTCAACCTTTTTCTAAGAAAAATACTTTTAAAAGTTAAAACTTATTTAATTGCTTTTTTAGGCTATGTATCCAAATTGGCCTTAATAAATTACTCTATATATACACATGAAATTTGAGATTTTTTATTAGATAAAAAAAATACATTCTTCGTAAAAATCATTTGTTGTTCCAAAGGACAAAGTCACTGTATTATACAAAACTTAAACTAGTTAGAATACCAAAAATTAGAATAGGTTGACTTATATGACGAATTTGACTATTTTCACTTTTTAAGTATAATTACATCTTTTAGATTATTCAGATGAACTATCAACTATCATCGATTATTATTATTATTATTATTATTATTATTATTATTATTATTATTATTATTATTATGTTTTTTTTTTTCCTTAGGGTTAAGTTTATTTACTTAGATTTTAATAGATTAGGTATGAAGAGTGCATAAATCCTTGAATCTTTCTTGAAAATAAAGTTTTCGGTTATCCCAGGCTTGATCACCAAATCTGGCCTTTTTTTTTTTTACAAACTAATTAAAATTGAAACCAAAGAAAACAAGAGTCATCAAGATTTGAATGTGGTCATTAAGAAATGGCACAAATTATCACTCTTTTACATTCTACATAATCCAAAATATAACAGAAAACCCTGAATCGATTTAGAGATTTTCTTAATTCACTTCATTTCTAACTAGCTAGGGTTTTGCGATCTTTCATCACAAAAGAATGTGATCGAATTTGGATACACATTGTGGCAAGACGAAGAGCCGGAAGGAGGCACAAAACCCTTGGGAAGCATAGCCATTAAAGGCCTCGAATTGAACTTCTTGCTCCGCCTCGTCTTCTTCATCCGAGCTTTCCCGTAAATCTGATTCTTGCAACACTGTTGTCCCATTTCATTGTTATCGGGAAGAATTGTTTTTCTTTCCTTTATATGGAAAGTCATTTGGTTCTTTGACTCTGAAACTTGAGGAATTGGGCCACGGAGTTTATCTTGTGATATTGGTGTCGAGTAGGCGTAAGGGATGATGACAGAGAGAATAATGAGAAGAGAGATGCACGTGATGAAGATATTTTCACTGTGACGTTGCGCCATTTTAGCTGTGCTTGCATGCGATGCGATGAAATTTGAAGGCAAATATGGGCTTGTTGGAGATTGGTGAAATATATGGAGAGGAATCAGAGGACGTAAACAATTTTTTTCTAATTTTATTGTAATATCTCTAATTTTTTGTAATCTTCCTGATTTGAATTCAACGAACTCATATTTTAGAGCTCAATTCATCCAACTTTTGGTCAACTTCATAACTCATATGATATGAGATAATTTATCCAATTCGACTCATAAAAAATATTACTTCACACTCAAATATGAATCGAGTCGACCCGTCTCATGGATATAAATACGTGGAGTAGGTCTCTTGTGAGACGGTCTCACGAATCTTTATCTGAGAGACGGATCATCCCTATCAATATTCACAATAAAAAATAATACTCTTAGCATAAAAAATAATATGTTTTCATGGATGACCCAAATAAGAGATCAGTCTCACAACATACGACCCGTGAGACCGTCTCACACAAGTTTTTATCAAATATGTGAACTCATCTCACAAGATACCTACTCGAATGACCTTCGACTTGTATATTTTCCATTTATATTTTGTAATAAGTCAGTTAACAAGTTCAGTCCATTAAGTTGTACTTATTTCATTTTAGTATTTTTTTACCAGTATAGACGTGATATCAGACACAATAATATCTGTCACAATGTCATTATTTTTCGGTGTGATATCATTACATGATAAAAAAATTATAATTGACAAAAAATTTAAATTAGTGAATTCAAACTATGAACGAATTAATATAACATGATTAAAAATAGAAAATGACAAAAATGTAATTTTCTAATAGGCAACTTGTATTTTGTTTATAAAATAATAATATGCATATGACACCTCCATCTCTCTTCTATTTGTGAATTATGTTTGTGAAAGTTGATATATTTACATGGATGTGTATCTAGCATTCGTTGATGTTGTAGAGCCCACTCTAGCGTGCTGTGAAGGCGCGTCGGATCCTTTCTCCCAATCTGCGAAAATTACGAGGTTCCGGTAATTGATTCGCGTATACGAATTCTCGTAAATGCGATTATTCGATTTATCAGTACTAAGCTGTTTGAGCTCATCGAATATTTGATGTAGGCATCGTCATGCAATCTCTCAATTCTTGTGCTACGAATGGTAGAAATCTATCGAATTTAAGATTTACTCGTTCGGGGTTTCTGTCATCTCGGGTTTCATATATTTTCAGTTTCTGCCAAAGATTTAATCGATGCTATTGTTTCGATGCCGAGGTAAATGATTGCTGCTTCAAACCTCTCGTGTGTACTGATAAATTATTTCTGCATATTCTTTTGGGGTTTCTTTCCCCTAATTAACTAGTATACCGTCGGCTTTGTGTGGATAGTCATTTGAACTACGGGTGCGAACACATGGGTCTCCCGCGCGGCATAGAGTTCTTCAAGTTTTTGCAATGGATGAGGTATTGACCGATTTATTTCTCTTTTCGCGATTTATGATGTGTATTATTTTACAAACAAGCACGAATGCAATTGTCGAGTTTGTCTGATTCCTTAAACTAATACTGCTTCCAGCATTAATCTAATGAATAAGTTTAAATATGAGAAGTGGCACTTATTAAGCCACTTTTTGTAGCTCCCCACATAATTTTGTATATTAGGCGGGTCCTGCCAAAGTGGTTAGACAGACAGACCATTTGGTTTTGTTGGTTATAGCAATTGGTTTGTTTTTCAACTTCCTGAAGTATTATGATTTCAAAGTCTGCTTTCTGGATGCTAATGTTGTTTTAGGCGATGGAAATTTCTTTTAGTTTATAAGAATGTGAGTGAAAACTGATTAGCAATACAATTTTGCTGTCAAATGCCAAGATTGGTTGCCCAACTTTTTTATTTTTTCAATTTCGTATGCAGGATTCAATGGGTATTTCGTCATTCGACTGGGGGGACAGTGATATGCCTGTTGAATCTCTGTTTTCATCCAGCGATAGTGATAACAGTGATGGAGAAATTATCTTACAACCAATAACTGATGTTGATTTGCCTACCTCGAAGGAGCGGTTGCTTCCAGCTGATGACGCCATCGCGGTGACTGCTCATAGGCTTGGAATGCTTTCGAGAGCGCGGAAGAAAAGAAAGTAAAAATCGTCATTAGCAGAATAGCAAGAATTACGGACAAAAAAGGCTTGAGTTGAGATCTTGCATGATTTTGTACCCTTAAGTTCATTGCCTAGTCTTTTATGGGACTATCTTTCTAATCAAAATAGTCACACCCTTCAAGCATTATTTCGTAAATCTGTCTCTATCACTCATTCCTGCTTGTTTCCTTGTCTATTTATTGCTTAAGAATGCAGCATACAAAATTAATTGCGGAGAAAATTAAAATACAGCATTCGAAGGGAACTTTTTTGTGGTAAATATTGAAAAGCTTAGTTGATTGAGAAACTTTATGGCTTGTGATATTTTTATTAATTGACTGTTGTTCATCTTTAGCCAGTAATTTTTTGATAACTTGTGTCTGAAATCCTCCGCTTGCAGGACTGTACATGGAATTCTAAACAATGTTGGGCTTATAGTGTTCTTGATGTTTCTTCTTTTCATAGTAGATCAGTGGGCATGGCGAGTCGTGAGATTGCCTCTGGAATCATTCTACTTGATGCGGCCTTTCGTAATTTCTGCAGTATTAGTTTCTTGTGTAGGCTATATTTGTGTCCCGTTATTTCGTCTTTTGAAACTTCAATCGATAATTAAAAAAGAATCACCCAAACAGCATCCTTCTAAGAAAGGAACCCCTACAATGGGTGGCCTATATTTTGTACCTATAGGCCTACTTGTTGCAGAGGTTCTACTTGGTTTTTCCTCCATTGAAGTTTCTGGAGCTGTGGTGGCTACCATTGCTTTTGCTACAATTGGGCTATTGGATGATTTCTTGAGCCTCAAGAACAATCACATCCGGCTATCTGGCTTGACAAGAATTTGTTTGGAGGTGAAGTTTTTTTAGTTGTCTTGTTTCAACCTTTGGTTGTGTTCTGAGCTAATTGTGTTCATTACTGCCCTAATCTTGTTTTGATGTCACACAGGCAGCTGTTGGTGTATGGTTCTCCTATTGGTTGTGCGCAACAGACATATCAACACCCTACAGCATGTATATCCTCTAATAACTAAATTGTTCAACCTTTTTCCGAGGGTAACTCACCCATCTTTTCTTATACTGGTGAACTTCCAGAGCATGTCTGCTATCTCGACGTTGATCAACTTAACGTCGTCTTCTGATATGAACTTCATTATTTTATCAAATCGTCAAATCTTAAATGCATAAGCAATAGCCTCTATAACTTGAAAGTTTTCAGACACCAGGAGTCCTAGGTCCTGGTATTTAACTTTCTGGCCTGATGTAATTAATCATGCCAATGTAACTTCACTATATGGTTTTTCAGTTTTTAGTCCAAAAACTAAAAGTATACATAACCATTTTCTCTTCAATGCTTTGACCCAAAAGATAATTTCCAACGTGTACCGAAAAATGCTTCTTATCAACCAGTATGGCTTTGAACATATTTGTCATCTTGCGCAAGTGGACAAATTCTTATCTTACTTGTCATTTGTAATTTCGTATATCAGGAAAATGGTGGTTCCTCTACCTGCGCCAGTGGGCCTTGTCTGCCTTGAAAAAAAGTATACAAGTTTGACCTTGTTTTGTTTTGTTTCCATGGCAAATGGAATCAATGTAACCAATAGACTTGATGGACTGTCTGCGGGAGCTGCTGCATTGGCATTTGTTGGAATGTCTATTGTGGTTCTTCCAATATGCTCTGGTATCGTCCTTGTCGTCAATATTGTGTAAACACTCACACTCTAGCAGGCATGAAAGTGGGCTATCTATATTTATGTGATTCCATCTTTACATTTCAATACCTAAATCAAGTTTACATCCAAATTTCACTTTGGCTTTTTCGTGCTTCAAGTTTTTGCTGCCAATTTCAGATCTTGCTATATTTGGAGCATCAATGGCAGGAGCTTGTGTCGGTTTTCTTATGCACAACCGTTACAAAGCATCAATATTTATGGGTGATACAGGAGCCTTGGCCTTAGGAGGTGCCCTTGCTGCAATGGCTTCTTGTACGGGAATGTTCTTCCCTTTGTTCATTTCATCAGGAGTTTTTGTGCTGGAAGCAGCTTCCGTGGTTGCTCAGGTATATTACTCTCCAGATATGACGTTGGTATATATGCAGAATGATATCTTCTTTTACATCATTTTAGATGGGTGGATAAAGTAATATTGCTTTGTTTAGTTTGACTTAGACTTATGTGCACCGTTAACTGGAGTATGGAATGATTTGAACGATTTTTCATCTGATGGCAACCTATGTGCATGGTTAGGTATGCTTCTTCAAGGTGACCAGATTTTTTGGTCAAACTGGCCGGCGATTGTTTCACATGGCACCATTCCATCGTCACCTCGAGTTATCTGGAGTTGAAGAACCAATGATAGTTTCTGCCGCTTATGTTGTCACATGTGTCTTGATCTTATGCGCAGCATATGTGGGCATTACTTCAGCATGAGTTACTGAAGTGTGGGTGATCCTGACGTTGCTAATTTGGTTTTACTCGAAATATTCCTTTTTTTTTCTCTCTTATACTTGGTCTTGGGTACAGAACAGTTGAAAGGCAGAGACTTTTGATTCTGTTATCATAATCAAGGTCGGGACATCAAGATTTTTTGTGTTTTGTTTTGCTTTTCATTAATTGTAATTTTTTTAGTACCAACTTTATACCTTTTTTTGTCAGTAAATACATATTTTTCATTCTGTTCAGAAAATTTCCTGCCTTTGCAGGAACAGAAGAAGGATGGAACGTTGATTAGAGTAGTAAGATAATGGTAATCATAAGTATTGATTCCAGAACCAAAATCCAATGTTCTAAAATCTATATAGGGTTTATACATTTTTGAAAAGCTTTGCATTGGAAACGATTACGAGGATAAGATAAATAAATTATAGATTTTACTTTGAATATGTTTAATTTGAGATAGTTTTACGGATTAATATTTGGGTCGATTTTAGAGCAAAAAAAAAATATTTTCCAACAAATCGGATAAATGATTTGTCTAACAAGTTGACATGTAAGACTTATAATATGAGTTTTTATGTTTTACTTTACATTCCATACTTTGTCTCACAATTTGTCTCACAAGTTGATATGTAAGACTTATAAATTTCAATAACTTTCTTACATCATGCAACAATTATTATCCAAACGTAGTCAAGAGATTAAGATATGTTCATTGATTCTAAAGCTAATGTATAACGAAATAAATAGGTTCCCAATTAAATAAAGATAAGAATAAACTATTTGAATTTTTTTTAAAATTTTGTTGCTTTTAAGTTATTGTTATTCTTATGTTTTCGGTTTTTCGCTAGTTCTATTCTCAAAATGAGCAAATTCGAAGTAGCTATGGGATTAGTGTTATTTAAATAAATATAAAACTTTGAATTAATTACAAATTTCATACATTTTGATACTTAGATATCGTTTGGTTCGTGATATGAAACAAATAGTAGATAAATAATATTTTTAAATAATAAAATATATAAAAATGATATTTAATATAATGTTTGATCTGATTGATTAATTTGATTAAATTTGAGATAATGTGATATTACCGTTTTGTTCTTTTGAAAATATTAGTAAAATATTTACAATATTATTTATTAAAGATAATATTGTAATTTAATTAAATGATTTGATCGATTTGAAATAAATGATTGATAATTTAATTGATATAAGATAAATGATTGATAAATGTATAAATAATATGGTGAATCAAATATGAAATTAGATTGGATAAAAATATAGATAAATAATATAACTAATGTATACAATTAAAATAATAATAATTTTTTATATAAAAAAATCGAATAAAAATGTAAGAGAAGCGTTACTGTGTTAGAATAGATTAATCAACCATTGGGCGTGGGCGTTGCCCAAAAGAATTAAAGAAATTACTTGAGTGCTTACATATGTTGGCCATGGCGGCGGCGGAAGATGATGGAATTTCGCCCCCTTTGCAGCTTCACATGGTATCTGCGTTTCTGGCCATGGAACCACCAGATGTTGTAATCTCACTCGCCAGGTACCCCTTAGAGTTAGACCCAAGCACAATTTCCCATCCAAGAATCAAGATCCCACTCGTGTTTTCCACTGTCATAATTCCCTTTTTCAGTATGTTTTTGTGATTTAATATAATCTCGATTTCTCGGGCATCAGGGATTTTGGCGGCGGTTCCCTCGATGATAGAGTGCAGAGTTGCATTTGGCGCCAATGTATTTGTAATGCTGTAGGTACTACTACTAGGTTGCCTATATATTACAGCCAATACAAGAAGAATGTGGAGATGAAAGAAAACTTTTTGTAAAATATTCTTTCAGGATGTGAAGTTGCAAGGTCCTTACTTGAAAAGGTTTTTGAAGAAACTAATTCTTGAAATCGAATCTGATGGCGAAGACGTTTTGGATGAACTGTACGAACGCTATGCTTTTTACTTGACTTCCTTACAGGTATAAGATAATTTTTCGATCTTTTCATAGGTCAACATATGTTGGCATTGATTGTTTTTCTGTTAGGATAATGATGTGGACAAGGGGAACTCGAGAATCTGGAAAAGTATCTCATTTCTATTTTCCGATGGTAGCTGCTTATTCCTTTGACTTTTTGTTCATTTCTTGGTTAATGTCTTTGATGCTTTGGTGGCAAGTATAGCTTACTTGGATGCATGTGTAGAATCGTCTGGACTCGTTAGCTGCCCAAAGTCTAGGAATTTAGAGGTTCAACTTCAGTGTTCTCTCAACCTGCTGGAAGGAGATACTGGGTATCAACCATCCTATAGTATTTTAATCGCTGTCGTGGTCATTAGAAATTTTAGTTGCTAGCAAGAAGCCTCATCAACATAGTCTTATAATAATTATTTTATCATCACCACCTTGATCTTTTCTGAAGATGGTTTGAAGCTTCACGAGATCGTTGTTGGTTTTGCTAGTGTAATACAAGGATAGTCTTAGTGGTGCTATACTTAGTTGAAGGGGATCCATGGTTTTGCATTTTTTCTATATCAATAATGATCTCTGTTCGTCTTGTACAATTAAATCAGGAAATTATGGAATTATACCATTTTTTCTGGCCTGCCTGTTTCTTCAATATATGTTCTGCAAAGTGAAATTCTGAAGAATGGTCTCAAGTAGATGTTTGCTAATTTAGACGTTTCCTGTTCTAATGATGTATTCACCATAAAGCAATTGTGGTTCATGCAGCTTCATTGCATGACTTCTATTAAAAATTATTTCCCAGCTTCATGTTCACGTACTTTGCATTCTAATTTCTATCTGAACTTGTTTCTTTGTTTCCTTTCCCCTAATTCTTTCTCTACATGGTTATGTAGGTGTTCTCTTTGGCCATCCAGTATATTCATGTCAGAATTTATCCTTTCATTCCCAGAGATATTCGTAAATAAGTGTTGCTTTGAGGTTACATATGTGCTTTATATCTGTTACTCCCTTTACCAATTGTGTCTTTGTTTTAAATCTTTGCATATGTACTTAAGATCTGTTACTCCCTTTACCAGTTGAGTCTTTGTTTTAAATCTTACACAGAAACGTTAAGAACCTCTGTCTCCTTCTCTCTCTTGCTGTAATTCTGATTTCCTGCGTCAACAGGTTGGCTCAGGAGTTGGTTTGGTTGGCATTTGCATTGCTCATGTGAAAGCATCCAAGGTAAGCACAAGCAAGCTCGCTCAATGTATTGTAAAAGATAATATCAGTTACAAGAAAGCCCTCCAGGTTTTCTTGATAAAATATTTAATGAAAATTCAAACGATGTTTACATCTCATTTGTGTATCTAACCCATAGACATGTATTCAATCCCAAATGTGTGCATTACACATTCCTCTAAAATCTTGAGATGTGGAATTTGACTCCGAGTCATTTTAAGTTCTCCCAACCTGATTTATAGATTTATATCTAATCTTGTGTTTTGTTCCCGAGTGGAAAACTCTGTGTATCGTACCGCATCTGAAAGTATTGTTTATTTTGATCCCCCACCCCCCTCTCATCTAAACTGCTATCATGGTGCAGGTGATACTAAGCGACGGCGACCTGTCAGCATTAGCAAACATGAAGGTGAACTTGGAACTGAACCATCTGACCACCAATACTTGCACCATAGATGACCATAGTGTGGATCACAGTATGGTGAGACAAAGTATTTTGTGCTACATGATCAACTATGTTTGCCATCCCTTGTGCTTTCATAACCAACTTTTTTGTTTTAAAAATCACTCTCGCACATTTATATGACTCGAATCCAAGAGCTATGTCCTGGAAAACCGACAGCTCTAGCTATGACCTGTTTGATTGGCCTTTGATTACCAACATTTATCAACGGAAATTATGTGAGAACTGATCAATGACATCTAATATAGTGCCTCTCCAGATGGTAGAGAGAATGTGAATTATGTCCTTAAGATCTATGTCTTTTAAGTCGTTTTCATTTGTTTGTACTTCTCCGATAGGGGATAACTTTATTTTATCAGTAACCAATGCCATTCATCATTTGTAACCTGATTCATTCTTTGGATGTGTGGCTTTTAATAGCTTAAAAATTTCCATGTCTTGAATAAGCCTGCTTTTATGCAATTCAATTGTTTCATGGCACGATGAACCTATTCTGAGTACAGGTGCAGTGTGTTTGTTTACCTTGGGAATCTGCTTCGAAGGAGGATCTCCGTAGCTTCTCACCTGACATAATGTAAGTGATGACTTACATTTTTCTCAAGCATAACATTAACATGCCATTTTTGTTGGTTCGATCAAAAGTAGTTTTCTAGGAGTCATGCCACTACTATATTCATAATTTTGTCTCCACAGTTTAGGTTCAGACGTAATTTATAATCCATCATGCCTCCCTCATCTTGTTCGTGTGCTGGCCACCCTTTTGAGACCCGATTCTTCATTACATAATGAAAGAAGATTCAATCATTCTCTCGAAGAAAAAGTAACGAGTAATGGCTCTCCAGCTTCGGAAATTCTTGGCCATCCTTCTGCCAATGGCCCCGTTGCATTTTTTACTTCTGTGATTCGTAACATCAAAACCTTCGACTATTTTCTAGCTCTGGCAGCAAAGGCCGACCTGAATGTCATGGACATGACTGAGAAGGTCGAGATATTCGAGTTTCTTCCTTATTTAAGTTCGTACCCACGATTAAATGTTCGAATATTTAAGATTTATTTGTAAGTTATTGGTAGCAACAGTTTATTCTAATGCAGCTGTGACAGATTTGATATTCTCCAAATGTTTGCATTTTATGATATTAAATATAAGAATGTTACTACAACAATCTCTTTCCGTGTCTTTGAACTTTTTAAAGATAGAACTTGAGCGCCCGCCCCTTGGAAAGTAAAAAAATGGTTATGTTAGAGCTAATTTGAGCAAATAATTCATAATTTAAACATTTTTCCCCCAAAAAACTTATTTTTATTTGTTACTATTTTTTAAAAAAATTAGAGCACTTTTCATCATGGGATTGCGTACTGGTATTTTTTTTTCTTTTTGTTTTTTAAAAAAGTTAAGTCGATTTTCAGAGATTATAGTATATGTCTTCTTATATTTTTTTGCAAAGTCGTATTACTTTTTATGAAATGTTTTTGATTAGATACAATTTTCATTCAAATATACTATATATTATTTATTATTGTTCTGATATAACATATTATATTCTTTTATGTTTATATATTATAACATATCAGACTTTCTTTTTCCTTTCTTTTTTTGGAAAAAACATATTCTGACTTTCTGAGTCGTATAATTATTTGATAATATTTATGACTAGTGATCGGTATCACCGTTAAAAAGGAGAGATTGTAGGAAACAGGCAGCTCATTTCAGCGCGTGAGACTCCTTTGAAATCAAATCTTACTTGGGAAGGAAAAATGAGCGAACAAGGCGGGGAGAAAAGCAAAGGCATCTCGGTGCCTGCAGGCCACCTTCCATCTGCTCCACCTCCGCCGCCGAATTATTATTATGGCACTTTTCAAGGTGTTGCAAATTATCCTCCTCCTCCGCCGTCGCAGCCGGTTATCGGATTTCCTCAACCCATGCCTCCTCCTGGCTTTTTTGTCCTTCTCCTCAACACTATCATCACGGATATCAGACAGTTCCCGGTAATTTTCTTAATCAGTTTCTATCTTTTTTTACCACCGATTTGTATCTGGAATATTATATTGAAATCGGATTATTTTTAATTTTGTTGATGGTCTAGATAGTTTTCTAGGAATTTTTTCAGCCAGAGTTGATGTGTTTATTGTGGATTAATTGGAGATTTGGGTTTCCAGCAATTTACATTTGGCACCATACTGATCTTCTCCGTTTCGTTTACTTTTGTTATTTTATAGGTTATGCTGTTGTTACAGGACGACCATTTAGAGAGGAGAGGCTTCCTTGTTGTGGTATTGGAGTTGGATGGTTCTTGTAAGTCCCCCCCCCCCCCCCCCCAATACTGTGCTTTTTCATACTCTTTATATTCTCTCGGTTGCTCGGGAAGACTTTATCGGTCAGTACCCCATCAATATTTTGTATCCCCTAGTTAATTAGGTCAAAATTTTAATGCCCACTGCTGATAGATTGGAGAATTTTGACCGTACTAAGTTATTCGGAATTTGGGTATTGTACATTATATTTGTAATGTCGGCTTACTTTCTTGCACTCATTGAAATTATTTTTGTAGGTGATTGCTATTGTGGAACTAACTGATTTCACATTGTTATCTGATTTCTATCTTGGAGGGAAAATAATATTGCTTTCTCTGTGTTTGATGTCATTGTTTTTACTCTCTTTCCCAACATGTTCCATGCTTTTGTTGTTTTCAAAAAAAAAATTGCATGCTCTTTTATTTTATCGTATCCTTAGCTATTGATCCAAAACTTCATCATAGGATCAATGCTGAATTAATGTGGCTGTAGTTCTGATTGAAGGATAACATATGAACTTAAAATGTTTGGTTAATTTACTTCTTTTCTTTTTGGTAAAAGAATATTGTTGTCACTTGCCCAGCAAGGTGCTCTCTTTTATATCAAGAGGGACCTTGAGGGATTGTCTCAAAACACTTTTGCCAAATTCTTGTTAGTTGAGTTAATAAGTCTACAACCTTCATTGCATATTATATGTTTTAGATGCTAAAACCTGTTAAAATTCTTCAAGGAGTTACTGGTTATTGCAGCTTGAACAGCATCAAGTTTGTTATGCAGATTATCTGTTGGGTGCTAATTGCTAACTTTCTTGAATTTGTATGCAAGGTTTATAAGCGGTTTCTTTCTTGGTGCCATTCCATGGTATATTGGCGCTTTTCTGCTGATATGTGTTCGGTTGGATTACAGAGAAAAGGCTGGTCTGGTTGCGTGCACTTTAGCTGTAAGTGTTTCAACCTTTTACAACTGTCTTTTTTTTTGGTGACATATACTTTTGCTTCAAGGTTACTTAATTGTGTTTTAGACTAGTATTTTATGTGATTTGTGTAACAAAATTAATATCTTTTTAAAATTTAAAGCTTCCAACTTCCAAGTAAAGTACTGATTCAGTAAAGAGGTGAGAGGCAAATGAAAGTTTGCCTGGTTTTTTGAGGAGAAATTATGAGGGTTCAGTTTTGGGTGGTTAGAACACTAAAGTAGAAAAGGCATCTATCTCTCTCATTACCTTACTTTTGGCCCGTATTTGTTCATTATTCCTTGTATCCTGATTTGGTGAGTTGAAGGCGTTTTGGCCCTTGTGTAGTAAGTACCGACATATTGAAGATAACTTGGGGAAACAGCTCTTACATTAAATTTAAAAATCGTGTTCATGTATGAGAGAATTTGAGTCATTGTACAAGCTTGATTGCATAAGGTTTTGGCAACCGTTTATTAACTTACTATCGGTGTGTTGATTGATTTTCAACTCTATTTGGCAGGCAATCCTAGCTTCCATTGCTGTTACTCTTGGTGTGACAAGGGCATCTCATTCTTGGTGAATTTTTCAGTTTCTGTATATTCCCCAATCTCGACTAATGTTCCTTCAGAAACAGATAAAGTTGCTGTTTGATATATATTTCGTTATCTCGCTACTCATCGTTGTGGTAACTGTTGATAAAACAAATGTGTGTATCCTTTTTTTTGTTCTATATTTACTGTTAAATTCTTGAAGAGACAGCGTCATATCCCTTTTTAGTGCTGCCAGGCAAAATTTTCTTGTTTATATGCCAAAACCAGCACTTTGAAACATTGAATTTTTTAAGTATCGAAACAGTGTGCCTGCAGTGCGTGCGTTACGTATATCGCACCTCACTTTTAGGGTTTATTTCATCCTATCCATGTGGGCATTGTCCCCATAATAGGATGGATGGTCAAGATTTGCTCATTCATATATAGGACCCACTTTTTTATGGAAATTGTACGTGTGACAAGATCTTACCCGTTGAAATGAAGTGAGGATAATACTCACATAGGTAAGATCTCATCTATCCACTTTTAGTGCTTCCACGAGATTATTCAATTGTGTCATGACATCCAGCAATTGTAGTTTTATTGCAAAATCAAATCTAATGAAGCACGGATATGTATAGTTGTCTTTTTGTTATTTTTTTAAATGTATTAAAACTGTAAACTTGTTGATAAATTTGAGAGTATTTTATTTGTTCAGTGTGGTACTTTTAAACTAAACTTTTTTTATTGCAAATGTGATAGCATACAAAATATGTCATCATTTTTTATCGTGTGCTGTTTTTAAAGTTGAAACTTTAATGTTGTAATAGAACTATGTAGTAGTACAAGAATTATTCGAAGTTAATTATTTTATCAGGTGATGTTAAAATAGTTGAAGTAAATATTTTGAAAATATCTATAAATGAAGTCAAACAGATTTTCTTCGTATTTTAAAAGTGAGAATATTGATGAACAACTCGATCGGCTTTCTTCAACTCCTCGAAACACTTGTGTGATATTCTTCAACACATTAAAAATAAATAAATAAATTTTACTTTCTCAAAAAAAAAAAATTAATAATAATATAAAGAAATTCGATATGCAAACATGACTTGGTAAAGCCCATTTGAGCCCATACAATCATCATATGCCGCCAGAAATAAGCCCACTAACAACAATGGAGCCCATTAACGGAATGGGTCAGCGAATCATGTGGCCCATTATAGCTCAAGTAGGGTTTTATCAGCCAAGCTTTGCAGCAAAACCTTTCAACCCCAGCTCCACGGCTCCACCCGCTAGCTTACGCCCTGCAAAAGAGAAAGGTGCTGAAAATTTGAAATCGATCGAGATGGTAACTTACAGGGTATGAATCCTCGTTCATCGCTTTCTTCGTTATTGATTTGATCTTTTATGTTTGTGTAAAAATATTTTCAATTTGGTTGGATTGTTTATTTAATACTTATGTTGTATTATGTGCAGTTCCATCAATATCAGGTGGTGGGGAGAGCCCTTCCGACTGATAAGGAAGAGCACCCGAAGATCTACCGCATGAAGCTATGGGCCACCAATGAAGTCCGCGCCAAGTCCAAGTTTTGGTAACTCTTACGTTATGTGTCTTATAGGAAAAGCTGCTGAGCATCTGATTTGATAATTATTATAGACTCAATGCTCTGTTGCATTTGACTTGAGACAATTGAGTAAAGATTTATTTGTGATTGCGCTAAATGTATTTGTGGATTGCCTTTTATGTATGAAGGTACTTCTTGAGGAAACTTAAGAAGGTGAAGAAGAGCATCGGCCAGGTTCTTGCTATTAATGAGGTAGGCTATTTCCCTTGTTCTTTTTCTGGTCCCTTGTGATGGATAATGTTTGGTGAGTTTTATGCTTCCAGATCTACCAAATCATACGATTATCTAGTTAAAACACGTACTCTGTGCTTGAAAAGTGTTCCTGGAATTCTTAGGTTATCTAATTTGGGCCCTTTTACTTAAAATGACTTGGTGGAATTTTTCTTGAAAATATGCATCTGTTTTTTGCATTAGCCTCCTTTTACTTGGTGTATTTGGCGCTTAGCCCCTTATTTCCTTGTCAGGTCCAAAAATTATAACATGTAAGTGATTTAAGTGTCAAATACAATAAGTACAGGGGAGGTTTCGTCGAATTGGTTGCTGCACGTGCTATAATATGCGTTGGAATATGTGGTTGCAGTGTATGAGTGGATGTTTAAAATTTCTGCGCTGATTTGGAATCTCCTAAGTTTCACACTCTCATGTCGATATGGTGTGGAGCACTATTTAAAATATCTAAACTGATGTGAAATCACGGAATTTTCACATACTCTAATGTGATTAGAAGATATTGCTTCCTGTTTGCCTGTAAGAAGATTTGTAACATCACTATCAAAGTGCTAGGGTTGTGAGTCAGTGTGTTTGCATCAAGCAATTGGACGAGAAATGACTCCTTTAAACACATCTTCAATATTTTTGGCTAATCCGTTTTTGTTATGTTTCATGAGCTACCTTTGTACATTTTATTTGATTCTCATTCAATGAGAGGTAGAAATGGAAGTTTGGCTATGGTATGCTACATATCATAGTTCAAATGGTTCCAATTTCTTCGAAAGTTCTGCTATTTACTTTTACAACTGTTGTTCTTACTAAAAATATGATTGGGATCTATGATCGTTACTGAATAATCCTTTGAGAGGATTTTTTTTTGGAAAATCAATCTTCCAAGTTCCAAGAACTCAAATTTTTTCATGAGATCCAGTTGTGGTTTGTTTATTGATGAATAGGGCTGAAAACTTCTTTGGCATCTTCTACTATCCAATTTTTGCATATTCATTCCCCATTACTAGTCCTTTAACCACTTACAAATTTACTTCACTTATAACTGGAGCCACTCTCATGTCTGTTTGAGATTTTCTAGTGTATGATGCGAATTAGCTGTTCTATGTTCAACATTGATGTCCAAGGATGTCACCAACATTTCTTTCTTTACAGATATTTGAGAAGAACCCAACCACGGTCAAGAATTATGGAATCTGGCTACGTTACCAAAGCAGGACCGGTTATCACAACATGTACAAGGAGTACCGTGACACAACATTGAATGGGGCAGTGGAGCAGATGTACACTGAGATGGCATCTCGTCACAGAGTCCGCTGTCATTGCATTCAAATTATAAAGACGGCCACCATTCCAGCAAAGCTTTGCAAGAGGGAGAGTACCAAACAGTTCCATGACTCTAAGATCAAATTCCCTTTGGTGTTTAGGAAAGTTAGGCCACCTACCCGGAAACTCAAAACTACATACAAGGCGACCAGGCCAAACATGTTTATGTAGTTTGCTGGAAAAGGACAAGCCTCAATTTATGCTATTTGGTTTAATTAATCCTTTTGAATTTTGGGTCCTAGCAAGTCGTTCTTCATTGCCGGGTGGAAAGTCAATGTGGAACTTTTCTGTGGTTGTTTGATGTATTGTGGTCCATCGTGGTTCAAGAGTTTTACTACTTTTTGGATATGTTTTTTGAATCGTGGAAAGGATGACATCTCGTGTTGCGTGTTTGTAGGTTTTTTAAATATATATGTGTGCGTATATATAGATTCATTTTTTTAAAAAAAATCAAATATATTTGTTCATTTTTTTTTAATTAAAATGGACGCTGCTATATATAAGACAAAAATTTGTGTGGGACGGACTCACGGGTCGTGTTTGTGAGACAGATCTTTTATTTGGGTCATTCATGAAAAAATATTATTTTTTATGTTAGGAGTATTATTTTTTATTGTGAATATGGGTAGAGTTGATCCGTCTTACATATTAAGATCCGTGAGATGGTCTCACATGAGATCCACTCTATATATAAAAAAGGTCAGTATATCGATAATTAAAATTATCAAAAGGGTAATTAGAAACATGAATAGGTTACATGGATGATATTGACGATTGACAAAAAACATATACTAACCTACTAACTAACTGATGCATACGCAATTTTAATATAATAATGTTAACTATGTACATATGACGTGTGTGACTAGTTTTTTATATGGAAAATTTGTTAATAATTGATAAAAATGTTACGAGGGCCTCAAATATTATATAATATATTTAAATAATGATAAGTGTTATTACTTGTTACAACGTTGTTTTTACTTTTTATGTAAATGTGAAGTTATGGATTTATTCCAAATAATATTTAAAGTGGGAAATTCGTCTGACCAAATACAGTCAGGCATCCACCTAAGTGAATACAGATTTAACCGCGTGAAATTCCAAATTCCCAGAAGCTGTACGTCTTCTCGATCTTAGTTGCTATAACAATATTGCATTCTCCTCAAATTTCCCTACACCCAGCGACAACCACAACCTCCCTCAAAATTTATCCTGTATATTCGAAGAAAATGGGACGAAAAAACAAATGTGTATTGTTTCCTCTAGCTAATTTCTTAAACGCTCGGCGAATTTTGAAGCTGTAAAAGTGGCAACAGCGCCTGCACTGACACTGGTACCCCATAGTTTTTAAAATTATTTTTCAGATTTGGTACCTTGTTTCTCGGTTTCTTTTGCTGTGGTTTTGACATTGTCGTTCTAATGTTTATGGTTCTTGATAACCTGCGATTAAATGATTCGATATGTAGATGTGTTGTTTTGGCGCATTCCATTGCAGTGAATGAATGTGTGAAGATTTTTTGTGCTGAGATGGGCCTTCTTTTCTTTTGGTGCCGTCCCACATCGAAAGTACTAGAAATCAAGACCATGGTGTGGGCTATAAAGGAAGAAATTTTGATCTGAGTTTGACTATCTTTGCGCTTGGGGCAATGACGCAGCTAGTGAGGTTCTAACCGAGGCGCGTCTATTGCTGGTTGAAAACTATTTCCAAACCCCCTCTTAGGCCTGGGCTTGTCCCTGGCCTTCGAGAATTTCTGGAAGGGCTCCTTTTATAAAGGTAAAGCCCTACAACTCTAGTTTTAGTTTACTCGCTAAGTTTATCTCTATCGGTCATCGTTTCAGCTCTCCATTCGTTGTGTATGTGAGTGAGAATTGTTGTGTTGATCAGAAAAGAAGAGGGAAGAACTTTAATTATTTAACTTTTGGCCAAAGACTGAGATCTAGAAGGATTTTTTCAAATGATTTAGCATCGCCATGGAATCGAGACATGCAAGGATGCTATAATTTGTGAAAGCTGTGAAACTCGCGGAGGGTCTGGCGATGGAAAAAGAGAGAAAATTATAGGAGATAATGGAAAAAAAATTGGGTTAGAAGATCCACCGAAGTGGGTAGCCTTAACCGGATGTGTATGGTAACAAGAAAGCCCGAAGGCTGTTCCCGTCCCTGTCGGGGGAGATGCCAACCATCTCTCCTTTCTACGAACACAGCAAGTCTTGTTGATTGTTCTCTATAAATGCTAAATAAGACATCATAATCTATACGATGTGGGATACTGAATCGTATACTTTTTTATTATTATAACTTAGCGAAGACTATTTCTCTGATATGACTTTGAGTTTATAAGTTCTTACAGATTGATTGATAAAAAAGTTGCAAATAACTTATAATTTTGAATGACAACTTATGAAGACTTTCAAAAAAAGTGAGATATCTCATAAGTTTTCAAAAAAGTCTTAATTTTATATTATATTTATCCAAAATATCATTATATATTTTTAAAATATCCATTTTATATTCACTTTTAATTTCTCGCTTTATATTTTGTTTTTTTTTTATCAAATTTTAAATACGATTTCTATTTTTTTATATAAAGATATAAAAAACAAAAGTGTTAATATTTTATTAAATAAATTATTAACTATAATATTTAATCAACATTATATTTACACACATTAAAAATAATATTAAATATTTTTTCTAAAACAACAAAAATTTTTCTAAATCTAAATATAAAATAAATTTATTTTTAAAAACATTATAATTATAAAACTAATCTATATAATCATACATGTTTTATCCCTTAAAGTAACACTTTACATATCACATTATATATAGTTTTAACACTTTGTCTATTTTCTTATTTATAAATTTACACTCATCTATTGATATATAATTTGGATATGCTATTTTGATTTTTATCATTTATAATTTTGATATTTTAAAGACCGGCATGTTCAACTGAAATAGAATTTGAATATGTTTTCATTGTAGATTAGAACATTTTAGCTGTCCCTTAAGTACCCCTTTACATGCATATATATATATATATACTAGAACAGTGCACGTGCGATGCACGTGGAAACGATTTTATTTGAGATAAAATTAATTGATATAATAAATAAAATTGAAATTTATATTTTTTATAAATTCATATTAATTACATATATTAAATTTACATGTTTTCACATGTTTATTTTAAATAATTTACTTTTCGTTATGTAATTTTGTTTGTTATTTCTGTGTACATGTCAAGCTTTAATAACATGTACGGATATCGTCCGAAAAAACTTGATATATTACAAATCAACATTAAAAACAATTCTTTAATTAACTTGAACAAAAACTTGAATAAATTAATAAACTAAATTGAAATTAAAATAAAAGGATGAAACAAACACAATTTAAATAATTTAAATTAAAATAATTAATAAACGACTGTTCAAATATCGGTTAATGCACATATCAATTCTTAAGCAATGATTTTGAAGGAATTCATTATTTTATCAATATGTTATGTCAAATTATATTTAACTAATTCAACAACATACAATAACCAAGTGTCCTTTTGTTATTTAATAATTGCAATTGCAACAATGAATGATGGATTTCGCTAGCTTTCGTTTTTTAGTCTATGACTATCAGCATGTACTCAATCTCATATGTTGTTAGGACCGGCTAGATGTTTAGAGGGGGTGAATGAATACCTATTAAAACTTTCGGTATTATTGGTAATTGACTTAATAGCGCAATATTCATGGTATATCTTCTATTTGGCTGTGAAATCGACGTTCTTACATGGAGACTTGGAAGAACATATATGTATCCATCAACCTCCTTGTTATATTAAGTTGGAAATGAGCATAAAGTGTATAAATTGAAAAAAACTTTGTATGGGTTAAAGCAAGTCCCACGAGCTTAGTATAGTCGAATTGAGACTTATTTTTTAAGGTATGTTTTCAAAAAAGTTCATATGATTATAAACTTTGTACAAAATTGAAGATGAAGGAAAAATCTCACTGTTTGTTTATATGTTAATGATCTTATATTCTCTGAAAATGATAGTGTCATGTTTAGAAAATTTAAGAAGTCCATGATGGTTGAGTTTGATATGTATGATCTTGGCAAGATGCATCATTTTCTTGGTATGAAGTAGTTCAATCTACTTATGAGATTTTTATTTCACAAAAGAAACGTTTTCAAAAAGTTTTGTGCAGATTTAATACGAAGAAGTGTAATTATGCAAGTACTCCCGTAGACTATGGTTTGAAGATAACAAAAATTTGTGAAGGAAAGAAGATTGACAACACATATTACAAGTAAATTGTTAGAAGCTTAATGTATTTGACAGCAACAATGTCGGATATTATGTATTCTTTCAGTCTCATAAGCAGATACATTGAGAATCCTACAGAAATGCATTTTTAAGTTGTTAAGAGGATTTTATGATGCCGACAACGAACACAAGAACTTGGTCTTTACTATAAGAAAGGAGAACAATCAGATTTGAAGGAGATCGAGATGATAGAAAAAGAACTTAAGGATATGATTTTTTTCTTAGATCAAGCGGTTGTTCCATGCACTTCGAAGAAACAATCAATTGTTACTTTATCAACATTGAAGCTAAATTTGTTGCATCAACTTCACGTGCATGTCAAGCTATTTGGTTGAGAAAAATTCTTGAAGAGCTTAAATTCAAGAATCATGATCTTTTTGCAAATGATAATAGTTCAGTCATAAAACTATCAAAGAATCTAGTCCTCCATGGAAGAAGCAAGCTCATTGATGTGAAATATCAATTTTAAGTGACTTCACAAAAAATGAAACAATTGATCTCATCTATTGCAAAAGTGAAAACCAAGTAGCTGACATGTTTGCCAAGTCCCTGAAACTGTCTGCATTTCATAAACTAAGGGAGCTACTTGGTATTAGCATACTACAAAACAAATTTGAGGGATGATGTTCTTATTAAGCCGATGTTTACCTTATCGGTTTAAGGGAGATATTATTGAATTGTTAAAGGTTTGTCGAAGTACTTAGTTATCTGACTTGTCAAATAAAGTCTGTTAGTCATTGTTTACTATTAACAAAGTATTACAGAAAATAATTATCTTAGCATATTTGTTATTTCATGGTTTAGTGGTCAAATATTGTTGCTATTTTTATGGTTTTTTTTCATATGTATATTAGGCTCATTGTTGAATAAATAAAATATATAACAGAAAACAAAATTCTTCTCTTTGTTTGATTTATATTTTATTATCTGAACCACTAACCACAAATATATATGTTCATTTAACTTAAAGTTTAAAAAATACAATTTGAACCATTTTTGCTTATAAAACGTATATGTTTATTTGGCTTGAAGTTTAAAAAATTAAGTTTGAGCTATTTTTTGTTATGAAACATAGAAAATATACCTTTAAAAAATATTAATAATAGCCTACTTTTTCATGTGAAAGAATGCATAATAAAAAAATATGTAAGAAATATTAATAGCATTCAAATTTTTATTTGAAATAATGCATAGTTAACGTTATGTATCAATTAAATAAATAAATAAACTAAATAAAATTAAAAATATATCAATTATTAACTAATAATAGGGAAAATAAGGCATAATGATGTATCAATCTATTAATTAAATAAATTAACTTTATTTATCTCGAAGTTTAAAAAATTAAATTTGAACCTCTGAGTAAAAATTAATATGTTCATTTAACTTAAATTTTAAAAAATAAAAATATACATTAATCGTATATAAATCAATCAAATCAATAAACGTTAGAGCAATATTATATGAGTATGTTCATTTTAATAAGTCGGTGAAATCACAATACATTATTATTATTATTACAAAAAATAAAAAACTAAAATTATTCACATCGTGATGTCCTCACAATTATTTCAAAAACAATAAAGCACCAATATCTACAAATATTTATTTAAGCTAAATTTATATATCGAAACCATATGCAAATCAAATATTAGATCACTAAAAATGTATGGATGAGTGTTATAGATAAATATAAATGAGATAATGACATATTTATATATTCATTTAACTTTAAGCTAAAAAAGTTAAGTATGAATCATTTTTTGTTAAAAAAAATATAAAATATATTATAGGTTTAAAAAATACTAACCACAAATTTATATGTTTATTTAACTTGAAGTTTAATAAATACATTTTAAATTATTTTTTGTTATAAAACATATATGTTTATTTAATTTGAAGTTTGAAAAATTAAGTCTGAACAGCTAACAAAAAATCTAACAAAAAATTTATATGTTCATGTAACTCGAAGTTTAAAAAATTAAGTCCTTATCATTTTTGGTTATAAAACATAGAAAATATATTAAAAATAGAAAAACTTATTGTAGGTTTAAAAAATAATAACCATAAATTTATATATATGTTCATTTAACTTGAAGTTTAAAAAATAAAGTTTGAACTATTTTTAGGTATAAAACATATATGTTTTTTAACTTGAAATTTTAAAAATTAAATCCGAACAGCTAACCAAAAATTTATATATTCATGTAACTTGAAATTTAAAAAAATTAAGTTCAAACCATTTTTTATTATAAAGCTTAGAAAATGTATTGATGTCAAATAATGCATAGTAAAATAAAATGTATTAATTAAACAAATTAGGTAATTAGATAAGAAAATTGAAAAGTCACCTAAACTTGAAATTTTAAAAATTAAATCCGAACAGCTAACCAAAAATTTATATATTCATGTAACTTGAAATTTAAAAAAATTAAGTTCAAATCATTTTTTATTATAAAGCTTAGAAAATGTATTGATGTCAAATAATGCATAGTAAAATAAAATGTATTAATTAAACAAATTAGGTAATTAGATAAGAAAATTGAAAAGTCACCTAAATAAATAAATAAGACATTAATTAAGTAATACTTGGAAAAGGGTAATCATAAAAACAAATTAGGTAATTAGATAAGAAAATTGTAAAGTCACCTAAATAAATAAATAAGACATTAATTAAGTAATAGTTGGAAAAGTTAAATTTGAACCTCTGAGTAAAAATTAATATGTTCATTTAACTTAAATTTTAAAAAATAAAAATATACATTAATCGTATATAAATCAATCAAATCAATAAACGTTAGAGCAATATTATATGAGTATGTTCATTTTAATAAGTCGGTGAAATCACAATACATTATTATTATTATTACAAAAAATAAAAAACTAAAATTATTCACATCGTGATGTCCTCACAATTATTTCAAAAACAATAAAGCACCAATATCTACAAATATTTATTTAAGCTAAATTTATATATCGAAACCATATGCAAATCAAATATTAGATCACTAAAAATGTATGGATGAGTGTTATAGATAAATATAAATGAGATAATGACATATTTATATATTCATTTAACTTTAAGCTAAAAAAGTTAAGTATGAATCATTTTTTGTTAAAAAAAATATAAAATATATTATAGGTTTAAAAAATACTAACCACAAATTTATATGTTTATTTAACTTGAAGTTTAATAAATACATTTTAAATTATTTTTTGTTATAAAACATATATGTTTATTTAATTTGAAGTTTGAAAAATTAAGTCTGAACAGCTAACAAAAAATCTAACAAAAAATTTATATGTTCATGTAACTCGAAGTTTAAAAAATTAAGTCCTTATCATTTTTGGTTATAAAACATAGAAAATATATTAAAAATAGAAAAACTTATTGTAGGTTTAAAAAATAATAACCACAAATTTATATATATGTTCATTTAACTTGAAGTTTAAAAAATAAAGTTTGAACTATTTTTAGGTATAAAACATATATGTTTTTTAACTTGAAATTTTAAAAATTAAATCCGAACAGCTAACCAAAAATTTATATATTCATGTAACTTGAAATTTAAAAAAATTAAGTTCAAACCATTTTTTATTATAAAGCTTAGAAAATGTATTGATGTCAAATAATGCATAGTAAAATAAAATGTATTAATTAAACAAATTAGGTAATTAGATAAGAAAATTGAAAAGTCACCTAAATAAATAAATAAGACATTAATTAAGTAATACTTGGAAAAGGGTAATCATAAAAACAAATTAGGTAAATAGATAAGAAAATTGTAAAGTCATCTAAATAAATAAATAAGACATTAATTAAGTAATAGTTGGAAAAAGGGTAACCAAGTAAATTCACAATTCAAACTCATATATTTATAATAGTATAGATATAGATAGATATAGATATAGATATAGATATAGATAGATATAGATATATAACAAACATATAAAAAAAATTTGGTTAGGCCACGAGGCACGAGTACACCTCTATTATGCGCATTTGTTCTGAAATCATGCATAAAAAACCTCAAATAATACACCATAAGGCAGTTATAGTGTTCGCTAACACATTCGACTTTAATGCTTGATGCATTGCAACGCAAACCTGAGGGAACCATCATTTTTTCCCATGTACAAACCTTGTGCACATTCCCCCATAAATTTGACAAAGCACAATTCGCTGAAATTTGAGAACTGAAACCCATTATGATTCTGCGGCTACAAAGGTAATAGTAATACTATACAGATACTCCAGCAGTCAGCAGGTGAAATAAGAGATTTCACACATCTCTTGGTCTGGGTTTAATCACACTGATTCATTAAACACATCCTAACTTGACTGTAACAAATTTCTTACAGAATGAAACGCAAAATGCCCAAATTTTAAGACAACGGCTATCTGTAGCCAGGGAACAAACAGGTTCTATCTGTTAGAATATATTAGAATATATTATTGTTAGCTCTCAAGAGTAGATTAATCACTTTATTATTTTTGTGTTTATCTTAGTCATATAAACATATTTTCTTTGTATTCTTTATTAAGTTTTACGATCTACGACTTGAGCTTTTCGCTCGCTCTCTATTTCTTCACTATCAAGTCCTGCGAAGGTACGTATTTATAACACAGCAAATATAATAGAAACAGATTAGAAGATATGATGAAAAGATGGTATACACGTACTGAATCTTCAGTTGCACTGTTTCACACGAAATACACGAGATTCTTGTCCTTGACTATCATTAAGATGCTTTTGTCTTGCATTATCTGCGGACTCAAAAAAATTTCTGCTGTTGGTTTTTTATGCTGATGCCAGGCCAAAACTTCTCCAGATGATTGATCCAAATGGCTAATTGAAGAGTTCAAAACTTACCTTCAAATGGGACATAATTTCTGATGCTGAGTAAGGTTCAACTGCCCCACTGTTAACACCACCCTCTATATCAGCTATTGACATCTGTTCTACATTTTGTGCATGCCTGTACTACCCTAGTGCAGAACTGACGCTTCCAACCTATACAGAATTTTAAAAAATAAATAAATAAACATGAATCAGAAAGTGGGAAAAGATATTTTTCAGAAAAAATAAGGTTTAGGAGTCGCCTACCTCTCTGGTGAAATGTTGACTTCACCAGCTGGAGGTGTATCCACTTCCATGGCTTCCGTTTCACTTACCAAACACAGAAAAGAAGGTATATCAACAACATTACATCAACTTATCTACCTAACAACTACTACGATAGAACCCAAGTGGATGGATATTGTGAAGCACATAAAGAAGCTGCAAAAGTTATGCAAAATATACAACAGCTAAAGTTCAGTACGCTTACCCTCTTTTTACAGTAGATCCGCCATTTGCAGTCATATTTCTGCTACCAGTGTCCATGTTAGATCCCTGTTCTCTCGCCATTTCTCTTTGCTCACCCTCTTCCATTTCACTCAGCTCTTGATGATATATAGCAAAGTTAAGAACTTGAAGAGCTGCCTCGACATCAGACTTCAGTACCTGTTGAAGTACATTTTTTATTACTGTTTGATGCTATCCAACGGGAATCAAAAGAATAATATTTTTCAACAAACTATAGATATATCTCTTTCTACTACTGTCATATTTCAAATGAGATGCTTATTTCTTCAATTGATAAAATAAAATTTTCAATATCAGAAAATTTACATACAGCCATTCTACTATTGTACATCAAAGAGTAATGAACATATAAAGAACAGTACCTGTCTCCGCAGCTTCAGTTTGGCATGAGCAGTTGATAATCGTATTATTGTTTCCAAGGTTCTAGCAGTGATTGGTAGAGTCCCTCCAGTCTAAAATATATTTACGATTTATTTTAAGAATCTTCAGGGACTGTGAGACAAAAGAACATAATTTTTGTGCTATCAGATGAATAACTTATCAACCTTTGTGGTTGAACTTGCACTTCTGAATTCAGCGTATGTAGTCGCTATGTGTTCAGATGCCTGGAGAAAATGATTTATTACAGAGAAATCGGCGAAATTGCAATGCAAATACTTATTTGAAGCCTTAATAGAATGAGTGTATAAGTGATTGCACCTAATGTACCAAAGTGAAGAATGAAATATGAATTTTAAGTTTAAAAATCATCAGCACAAGTATGCACTCGTGAAGTCTATATTAGATTGAAGACAATAGTAACCTCTCCAGTGAGCTCAGGTTGAATCCTATTTTTCGCATAATGAATAAACTTCTTCAGAAAATTGATAGTGAGTGTGTCATTTTTGCGGCCTTTATCAGATCTTTCCCCATGTAGCATTCTGTTGTATTTAACAAAAACAGATGAGCCAGACTCTGTGTTGTCTTCTCTGTCACGCCAAGCATTATCATCTAATGCTGTGCTGCCTGAAATATAAAATGACTTTTTGATATTTATATTCAGTCAATAGACAAGCTCGCAAGCCCTTGTTTTTCATTTGATCATTAACCATCCACAATTTACTATAATGTCCACGTACCTCCATGCAAAAGCAACACATGTTTTGAAATCTTCATTTTTTCTTACCAAATGATACCGATGCATAAGCAACACATGTTTTGAAATTTCACGGTCAATGCCAGGATTCATTTGATCCAAACGATGAACAATGAATCAAAACGAGAGAGCAGGGAGTCCGGCAGTCCGATATTCTTTGTTGGGGTTAAGGAACGATCATACTGTGTTTACCATTATAAAGCATTAATGAAGTAGAAGAGTCAAATCCTGCTAGAGAAAAAGAAGAGGCAAGTAGGCATGCCTAACATTGCCAATGCTTCAAGAGACTTACAGTTCCATATATTGGATTTGCAGCTGCTACAACACTACAGCGAGCATTCAATGATGTGTGAATACCAGCTTTTGCAATTGTTACCGTCTGCTGTTCCATCACCTCATGTATAGCAACACGATCTTGGTCATTCATTTTTTCGAACTCGTCAATACAAACGATTCCTCGATCAGCAAGAACCATTGCGCTAGCTTCTATTCTTCGTTCCCCTACGTTGAAGGATCCAGTATTCTGAGAAATTGCCTACATCTATCTTCAATAACATCAAGAAGATAATTACCTGTGATCGGAAGTAACTGCCGCTGTCAATCCAACACCAGAAGACCCCCTGCCAGTGGTTGATATCGCTCGAGGAGCAATATTCATGATTGCTCTCAATAACTGAGACTTGGCAACAGAAGGATCACCAAACATCATCATATTTATGTCACTATAATGCCAAAGTGGTGAGCGTCATCAAGCATCTTACAATTGGAAATTATGAAACATCCATGTTAGGAAGTTGGAACACAAACCACAGACAGCAATAACAAAATGAATGCAATCTCTAGGGCTTTCTATTTTGGCGGGAAATTCACTGTGCGTGGCGGGGAGAGACGATGTTTGTGCGCATTAGAAAATGGACTGGGCCGGATGTGGATAATGGGCTGGAAATCACATGAAACACTCGAATCGGGCCCGCTTACTTACAGTTACAATGGAGTGTCACGTATTGAATATTGTTGAAATTAATTTTATGAATCAAAAAATTTAGGCTGTGTTTTCTTAATTTCTGTTTTTTCAGCTAAAAATTCTTGAAATTTTAGTCAGAGAAGTTTCTTATAAAATTTGAGTGATGACAGACCATTGTCCTTTGAGAGCAGAGAGCCTATGTTACTAATATTTTGTTTCTTCACACAATATGTTAGCCTTTGCAAGAATTTATTTTATGTGATTCTTACCTTTTTCATACAATTTCCAAATATTTCATTGATTAAAAATTTAAAAACGCTTAAAATAATCGTTTGTAATACGTTGAGTTTTAAAAGTTCAAAATATAATAATAATAAAAGTGATTGGCTAAAGGCTATTCAGAAAAATAAAATAAATTATTAACGTGATGGCCAGGCAGCCGGCATAGCGACTTTTATTAAATGTAATTTTAGTTTAGTTCAGATAACGTGAATTAGTAGTCATTATTGGAAGGTAACTCCTACATTAAATAAGGGATTAACAGAAAAATTGATACATTTAACAAAATAATCATCCAAGAAATAGACAAGATTCCTTAAAACTAAGTGAGATGAAAACTCATATTATTACACTAACCTAATTCGAGTTGCTCGAATGGTGATCAGAGCAACTAGTAGATGGGAGCCAAAAATAAAAGATTGTGGCCACAGCCACTCTGGATAAGCGAGAATGCTCTGGCATGAACAAGAGGTTTTGATCAAGGACTGAATGCAGAGAACGCCACAACAGAGTTATGACCACCAAATCCAAATGAATTTGAGATGGCTGCATATGTAACCGAAGTAAATTAGGATCAGCAACAAAGTGAAAGATGGTTGTTCATAATGGCATTCACTATATTTCTTTTTTTTTTTTCTGGAATGCAAATCACCGTACCGACGTTGACTTGATGTTGCTGCTTTTTGTTTGCAACTGTGTCAAACTCCACAGAAGCCTCAGGATTCTGAATGTTATAAAAACAAAGTTCGTGAGTTTGAATTTTGAGAGGATGGGACTTGTCACCAGGCAATTGAAATACAGAAAAGGACTGCCATGAATGCGCTTCTTGCATGAAGAAACAGTAAAGGGAAAAAAAATGCAAAGATTTCACCGGATTAAAAAATCTGGCATAAAAATTCATTTTAACTTACAAATTGATTTATAGAAGGGTGAAGCCAGCCAGTTGTGATGGCTTTAACCGTTGCAATGGCTTCCAAACCACCAGCAGCACCAAGACAATGCCCGATCATAGACTGGAACAAGATATAAAGTGAGATTAATAATGAACTGTAAATCTTCAGTCTGATATCCTTCTTAGTTTTATGTCAATTCATATCTCCTCTTGCGAGTGTTTTTTTTTAATTCTTTAGACTCCTATTCTTGTGCTAGATGTTGAATTCCCGCCATTGCCACAGGATTGTCTTGAAGTTCAAGTTCGATAGGCTTGAGCCAAGCTCGAATAACTGCTCAAACTTAATATTTTCTGCTTTGTGCGTGTGTAAGAGAGGTAGGGAGAAAGTAACCTTTGTTGCATTCATTTTGATCTCTGAAGTATTCTTAAACACCTTTTTAACAGCATTTACCTCAGCCAGATCGCCCACTATGGTGGACGTAGCATGGGCATTGATGTAGTTAACCTGAAAATTATTCAACGTTTTAAACCTGTTAAGTTACTGTCTCAGAGACACCGACATTAATCTCGAGATTGATGTAAATCAAGTTTACAAAAAAAGTACGACAGAGATATAGATTTGAGATCATAAAGATAAAAAAGAAGCTTAGAAATCTGGGAGAAGGCAATTTAACCCGACATTAGTCTCAGCTCTTTTATTTTAGCGAGTATGGACAAACTACTACTCATAATGAAGGAATAAATCAATACCTCTTCAGTTGATACACCAGCATCTTCAAGAGCATTCAGAATACATGAAGACACCCCAAGTCCATCTGATCTGGGATCTGTCATATGATACGCATCACAATTTATTGCACCTCCCAAGTACTCAGCAATAATTGGCGCATCTCGTTTCATTGCATGTTCCAAACTTTCCATTACCTGTTAAAGAAGAGAGACAAAAGAACTTCAAATTTTCATTTGTCAAGATTGCTTGCATGTTCCGACGAGGAAAAAATCCAAGAAAAATTAAAGTAAACAGATAAGATTCACAGTTGCACAACTCCAAATCCAGAAATTTATCCAATTCCAGATCACACCGTTCAAAAAACACAAGCTGAAAGAAGCGGGGAACAAAAGGCCCACAAGAGAATCTTTGATTTAATGGGTGCCCCTTTTTCCTTTGTTTTTTCATCATTACTTTCTCTCAAAAGTATGGCCAGCAGACAATGGAGTTCACTTTTTTTTTCCTTCAAGCTAAAGGAGGAATTGAATACTTACGAACTTCTTTTAGCTCTGTCTCAACATCACTCCTACTATGGATACGTATAGAAAAACAAATGATTGGATTAGAATAACGAGAACGAGACACAATATGGACTTCACCATCCCGTTTTTAATGCTCTCACTAAACTGGACAATTACATGAATAACATGCCACTCAATCTTTCATTCATAGTAATTTCAAAAATTTCAATATTATGGACCACGGCCAATAATTACCATAAAGTAGACTCACCAGGACACCAGCTCCTTCGCCCATAACAAATCCATCTCGATCTTTGTCCCAAGGCCTAGAAGCAGTTTGTGGGTCATCATTTCTCTGGGACAAAGCTCTGCAAGCAACAAAGCCTCCTAATCCAACTGGTATAATGGCAGCTTCAGTTCCACCAGCAATCATCAGATCAGCTTCGCCTCGACGGATGTGATTAGCAGCCGCAAAGAAGCAATAATTTGATGTAGCACAAGCAGTAGAAATTGAATAATTTGGCCCCATCAAGCCAAGATCAATTGCCAGCAACGCAGACCCCATATTTGTTATGGTGTAAGGTATAAAAAAGGGAGTTATCTTCCGGTAACCTTTATCTATTAGAGCCTGAACACCATCCGAAAAAACTGTAAGACCACCCATTCCAGTTCCAACCAGTACACCAGCCCGAATTTTGTCAATCTGCATCAATAGAAAACCAAATATATCAAACTATGTGCCTGTATATAAAATACCAAGAAGTGAAGAAAGGGAGCAATCTTGCAAACAACTAAACTTCTCACAATAAAAGGATACCAGAGTAGCTTTCGAACAAACTCTAAAGATGTCATAATCAGATAATACACTAGTTAAAGAATTTTAATCACGATTCAACATTATTTAACTCAGAAAGAAGACAATCCACACAGTAAGCATCTAAACAGAAGTCCAAAATAATACAACAAAATAAAGTGAGAGTAAAAGTCATAAAACATATCATAATGATGAACACAATGAAACCCAAACATGAAAACAGAAACTTATGCTTATTATAGAAAACATCCATGGTTCGATCAAAGAAATGCCGCATAAGAAATTATCATTTAAAACAAATAGCACTGTTCAGAAATAGCAAGCTGGATTCAATACATCGCAAAATTCAATTACAAATCTCAAAATCTTCAGAAATCAATAACCCATCAAAAACTGAGCTACCGATTAGTGAAACAACAATCCAGACTCATAATTAACCAACCTCAAAAGGCATAACAGAACCAAATGCTAACTCAAGTTTCCAATAATACCTTTTACAGTTGGTTAGTTAGTTAGTTAGTATAGTTAGTCAGGTGGTTAATTCATTAACCCCATGTAACTGAATTTATCATGTATATAAATGAGCAATGTAAAGAATAGAATACAATTTTTCATAATGAAGAAATTCTTCACATACTTCATTTTTTCGTGTTCTTAGTTTTAATATGATATAGTTGAAGAATTCTCACGCAATCGCACGATTCCTTGCATCTGATCACACTGATCAATTCCCGATCGTTGATCGATTTCAAATTCCCTGGTATACAATACTCAGATCGTTGATGCAAAATCTCGGTTTGGTGACTCCTTCCGCGTCAATCGACAAGTCCGTTAATGATGATCCATTAATTTTGTTTTTTCTTCACTGTTCTGACAATCCTGGCATGATTCTGGTTTCAAAACAATTGAATGGCGAAAATTATGCTGTATGGAGAAGAGCAATGATTATTGTGCTATCATCCAAGAACAAACTAGGGTTTGTCGATGGCTCAATCTCCAAACCCGAAGGTACTCATCTTACACTCTTTCCATATTGGATCCAAAATAACAACATTGTTATTTCCTGGATTTTGAATTCAGTCTGCAAGGAGATTTCTGCTAGCATTTTGTTCTATGACTCTCTTGCTGCCATCTAGAGTGATCTCCGAGATCGATTCCTACAAAGCAACAGACCTCACTTATTTCAATTACGTCGTGATCTTCTTAATGTCACTCAAGATTCGGATTCCATCAGTGTTTACTCTACAAAGCCGAAGACGCTATAGGAAGAACTAAACAACTTTCGACCAAATTGCACACGTGGACAATGCACTTGCGGTGGTCTCAAAAACATTCACGATCACTTTGAACATGATTATGTGCTCTCTTTTCTCGTGGTAATGAATGAGTCTTTTTCTCACATTCGAGGCCAAATCATATTAATGGATTTTTTGCCGACTATTAACAAAGTTTTTCGTTCATCTCTCAAGAAGAACGCCCAAGCTTCATTCGAGTTTCTTTATCCTCTGATTCGGTGAATAATGTAGCCTTTATGGTCAAGAATAACAAGGGTCCCAAGAACTTTGGAGGTCCGCAAGGCTCGAGGAAAGAGCGCCTTTACTACACTAAATGTAAGTTCAATGGTCATACCATCGATACATGCTACAAAATCCATGGATATCCTCCAAGTTTTCGCCAGAAAACCCGCCATTCAGCTCCTCCAACTCGATCTAATGTAGTGAATCAAGTTTTTGGCACTGAGCACAACTCAACTCAATCAAGTGGAAATTTGGGTACTTTTCTGCACGCTCTCAATAACTATCAATGCCATATTGCCAACAACTTGTGACTTTTATCTCGAGCCATCTCCACTCAACTATGGCTCCGCAACAACAAGAGGAAGACACATCTACTGACTTTCACATAGGCGTCTGCTTCTCTTTATGACCAACACCGTCCTCTCAATCCATCTGTTTGGATTGTCGATTCTGGTGCCTCAAGGCATGTATGTTATGATATAACTGTATTTACGTGTTTACGGCAAGTCCAAAGTTTTTATGTCATGTTGCCCGATCAATCTTGTATTTTTGTGGATTTTACTGGTGACATCCTTCTTGATTCGGGTATAGTATCAAGAGTTGTGCTCTACGCGCCTCACTTCAAATTTAATATGATTTCAATCAGTGCTCTAGCGAGTTCTCATCACCTCACAGCGACCTTCTATCCTGACTTTTTATTCTTCGGGACCTTACCAACCAGAGGAAGATTGGCAGGGGTGAACGTGTTGGTGACCTATATGTGTTTGTGGTCAGCAAGATGAAGATGATTTTTTGCAGAATAAAACTCATGCCATTGTCAACAAAATTTTTGTACATACTTGGCATAATCGCCTAGAACATCTATCTGTTCAATGTTTACATACTCTGAAACATTCTCTACAGCTTGATAATTCAAAAGTTTGCATTCATACTCTGTGTTACATTTGTCCTTCAGCTAAACAAAAGAGATTACCATTTGTGTCAAATAATCATAAAGCTTTAAATGAATTTGAACTTGTGCATTGTGACATTTAGGGTCCTTTACTACAGCTTCCTATGGTGGATTTCGCTATTTCCTTACACTAGTCGATGATTTCACAAGATTTACGTGGGTTTATTTGTTACAGCACAAATTTGATGTTGCTCAAATTATCCCTCAGTTCTTCAATATGATTGTAACTCAGTTTCAAGTCTCTATCAAAACTTTCACTTGGATAATGCAAAGGAACTTGCCCTTACTGATTTTTTCCAGCAAAAAGGTGTCATGCACCAGTTATCCAAGTATATGTTTCAACAGGAATCACAAAAGGGTAGATTAGAAATCTCTGGTAAATGCCCTTTGACATATCTTCATAACTAACTAGTCTAAAAATTGGAAATATAGGTACAAAAAATCCTTCTTTTCTTGTGTTGAGCGACCCCAGCAGAATTCAGTGGTCTAACAAAAGCACCAACACTTACTAAATGTAGCTAGAGCCTTGTATTTCCAGGCACGTGTTCCTATTTCTTTTGGACTGATTGTATAGTCACTACGGTGTTCTTCATCAATCGGACACCATCTGTTCTTCTCAATAAATCACCCTTTGAGAAGCTATACAAAACTGGAGTGGGTTATGATCGTCTTCATGTGTTTGGTTGCTTTGTGTTTGCCTCCACGCTTTCTAATCTCGAACAAAGTTTGAACCTCGAGCTCGAACTTGTGTATTTATGGGTTATCCACTAAGGATGAAAGCTTACAAACTGTTTGATATCACTACAAAACAAGTCTTTATCTCACGAGAGGTTATCTTTCATGAAGATGATTTCCCATTTCATTCTCAGAATGGTGATATTTTTACGGATGATCTTTTTCCTGACATGGTGATAATGCATTATTCGATAGACCTCGATCTTCCTCCTCCACATATTGCACCCACATCGGACCCTCCAATATATGTCTCACAGCAAACTAATTCACCACTTCTTCGAAGAATTACGCGAGTTTCTCGAACTCCATTCTATCTTCGTGAGTTCCATTGCAACCCCTTGGCTAATAATTATACTACCTAAGTCATTCCATACACATGTCCATACCCAATGTCCAAATATGTCTCCTATGATGCATTGAGTCCTAAATTTAAGACCTTTGTCCTCACTGTCACTACCAACTACGAACCACAATTCTACCATCAGGCCGTGAAATTTTCAGAGTGGCGTCTCGCGATGCAAGATGAGTAAAGGCTATGGAGTCTAACAATTGTGCCTTTACCTCCCGGCAAGCACACTATTGGCTCAAAATGGATTTATAAGATAAAGTATAACGGCTCTGGAGCTATTGGTTGTTATAAAGCCCAGTTGGTGGCTAAAGGTCACAATCAACGGGAAGGGATCAATTTTCTTGAGACTTTTCGCTTGTGGCCAAGCCTGTCACCGTCAAGATTATTATTTCACTTGCTGCCATTCATTAGTGGCATTTATTCCAATTGGACGTCAATAATGCATTCCTCCATGGTGACTTGTTTGAGTAAGTGTATATGGATCTCTCTCTTGACTTTTCTCGACAGGGAGAGCCCACATCTTCTCCAAACAAGCTAGTTTGTCAACTGCACAAATCAATGTACGGGTTAAAACAAGCATCACGCCAATGGTATGGCAAATTATCTTTTAATCGTGTTCGTTCAAAGTTGGATTAATCCTGTTCGTTGAGGGTTTGGGGATCCACTTTCATGGCCATGATTGTCTATGTCGACGACATTCTAATCATCGGACCCTCCATTCAAGAAATCAACTTTGTTAAGAACATCCGACATAAGCAATTTAAGCTCAAGGATCTTGGTCAACTTAAATACTTCTTGGGTCTTGAAATTGCTCATTATAGTACTGGCATTGTGTTATCTCAAAGGAACTATGCTTTGCAACTTCTAGAAGACATTTGGTTCTTGTCTAGCAAGCTAGCTCAAGTTCCCATGGATCCCAAAGTTCACCTCAATACTATTGATGGCGAAGCTTTGACTGACATTTCTCAATATCGTAGGCTCATTGGTCGCCTATTATATCTCACCACATCTCTCGGCCAGATATCACCTTCACTGTCCACAAACTAAGCCAGTTTGTGTCTAATCCTCGTAAACCCCATTTACAAGCTGTCCATCATTTGCTACGTTATCTCAAAGGCACTCCAAGTTAGGGGTTATTTTCTCTTCATCTTCGACCTTGCAACTCAGAGCATTTTCTGATGCTGATTGGGGCTCCTGTCTCGACACAAGAAAATCCACTACTGGTTTTTGTGTTTTCTTTAAAAATTCCTTAACATCATGGAAAGATAAAAAGCCTACGACAATATCTTGTTCTTCTCCCGAGGCTGGGTACCGGATTGGCTACAACTGCTAGTGAACTCACTTGGATACAACAACTTCTTTCAGAATTACATTTATCTTGTACCCAACCGGCTCTACTGTTTGCGATAATCAGGCAGCCATCTATATTGCTTCTAATCCGATTTTTCACGATCGTACTAAACATATCGAACTAGATTGCCATTTTGTTCGTGATCGTGTCAGTGATGTTTCCATAAAACTCCTTCATGTTCGCTCACAACTTCAACTCGCAGATGTCTTCACAAAACCCCTTCCAAGAACTCTTTTCCTTCCACTCATCTCCAAGATGGCATCAAAGATCTTTTTCGTCCACCTTGAGGGGAGTTTTACAGTTAGTTGGTTAGAATAGTTGGTATAGAGGTTAATTCATTAACCCCACGCAACCGTATTTATCATGTACATAAACGAGCAATGTTCTTAGTTCTAATAATACCACTCATAAAGCCTCTGTCCACAATTAATTCAGCTTAAAAAATCCAATATACCTTGTTGAGTCTCTCGCCCCCAAGATCCGAAGATTCGAGAGCCTTCTTCCCAGCAACAATGCAGTACCTTAAGCAATCGTCAAGCCTCCGATCATTCTTCCCATCAATGTACCCCTCAGATTTGAAACCCCGAATCTGACCCCCAAATCGAGTAGGAAATTTCGACGCGTCGAAGCGGTCTATGGGAGTAATACCACTCTCACCAGCGAGTAGCTTGTCGTAGTACGCGTCCACATCATTCCCAAACACGGATACAAGACCCATACCAGTTATGACTACACGCTTCTTGGGGTCAGTCTCCCTCTTTGGCGCGGAAACAGTGGTGGCGGAGGCGGACATGGTGAAGAGACGGCTCTTTGGAGAGCGGGGCTTGGCATTGTTAGTGGGTATAAGGGTGGAGGAATGTGGTTGGCGGAGGGCACCGAGCGGAGAGAGGCGGAGGGCGGCGGTGGACTGAAGTGAATGCATGGAGGTGGGGACCGGCGTTTCGATGAGAACTATGTGGTATTAATGGCGGGTGATTCAGCTAGTTGAGGTTGGATACAGGCTCAAATTATTATTAATCATTAAATACGTTTTCCTCAATTTAATCTTGTTCCCACCACAGCTCAAAAATGAACATCGACGGAGCTACACATTTTATTTGTTTTTCAAATTTAAAATATAAACAAAGTGTTTTGGCTTCTTCTATAACAATATTTTTTTTAAAAAAAAAAGAACATTTTATCATAGTATTGTTCAGATAAAAAAAAATCAGAAATTCTCAATAATTTTTAACGACATTGAAATCAAATAAGACTATATAAATATATTATACATTCTATTTTAATTTTAACAACTTTATTTAATTTGTCTGTATAATGATAAAAACTTTAAAAAATTTTGAGAGGGACAGTTGGCTACAACTCATGTACCCACCACCTACCTGAAGTTTACAGCCCATTGTAATAGTAAATTAGGAAATCACACTCCTGTGCTACAAATCCCGCCAAATCTAAGGGCGTGTGGCACTCTGTGTAGAGATTACGAACATGAAGTCAAAGATAACATCACCCTGGGTAGGGGCGTGCATTCGATGGGTTCGGTCTGTCAATAATCGAATCCAACCGAATTTTATTTTGTTAATCGAACTGACTGAACTAGTTTTAATAACCGATCATAAATAACCGAATTAAAATGATTTTTTTTTAAAAAAAATAAAATTAAATATAAAAACATTAAAAATATTATAAATTATATAATAAATCTATTTTTTTAAAAAAATTAATTTATTATTCGGTTAATTCAGTTAACCGATTTTTTTAACGAAAACCGAAACCGAACCGAATTAACCGATTTTTTTAAACTTTCAAAACCGAATTTCCGAATTGGCTCGGTTCGGTCGGTTATTTCGGTTTAACCGAGATTTTGCTCACCCCTAACCCTGAGTATGGCAGAGGCAAGATAAAGTTCTTCTTTTCTAATGTTTCCCTTGCCCTCAGCATCACCTAAAACAGAAGCAGGTATACTCTGAATATATACAAAACATCAGTTCTTAGGGAAAAATCCAAAGTCCAGAAGTAACGAATTAGTTAATAAACGTAAAAACAATGTTACATTTAGGTGGACCACCTTTCTAAAAAAACATACTCCATAGGATGTGGTTTTGAAGATAAAGAATATTTTTTCTTCCAAAAAGAGTTGAAATTTTTTAAGTATTCTTCCCAAAAAGAGTTTTTTTAAATAAAAAAGAAAAAGATAAAAGAAGAGAAAATCAAACATAAAAAATTTGAAAATTGGGTATACTCAGGTGAATAAACAATATACCAAAATGTTTCATCCAATTAAGCAAAAGCATTACTGGTTGACATGCATAGCACATGCAGATGATGCCCCTCTGAAATCAGGTAATTGATTGTGGGAGTAAAGAACCTGCAGAAGCACAGTCCAATTCGTTTAAAACCTTTATGTTGCCAACAATTGGCTCTACTCTATCCAATAGCTCAACTATTTCACAAGAATTTTCAGTAAAAGAGCGTTCTTTAAATTTGAAAACCCAGAATTGTGGTATGTTTGGTAAGTGATGTTTTGAATTTTTATGATTTTGAATGTCGAAAATTTCCAGGGAATGATATAGAGAAATAATGGCATAAATCGAGGTCTAACGTCAATGAATTAATTAAAAAAAAAAAGACTTTTTCACTAGATGGATTAAATAATGATGCAAGTTAGTAAATCCGTTACTTTTTCACTAGATGGATTAAATAATGATGCAAGTTAAATTTTATGTAAAGTTTGGCGCAGCACAATTATCAGAAAACATGGTTCTGGACATTGAAGATGACCATGTTTGTGCTTGGATGTACAAACATGAGAACTATAATTACCATCGTTTAAAAATGTAACCTTCGAGGCGAAAAGGGATCCGTGCAAAATTTTGCAAAGAGAAGCAACCCATAGCATAAGTATCGATGATAGAATCACCAACCACGCCATGTACAACTCTTCACTGGAAAACTAGACAAGACATGGTAGCATTTTGTCACAGAAACGTTTTTTTGAACAAGGAAGACAAACACTTCAGTAACTATCCACTGAAACTATATTGCCCGAAATTATGTAGACATAAAAAACCCGTTAGTAATAAAAAAAAAAATCAAGCTTGGAAAGAGTCGAAATGGATACAAATTGAGACGATAATAACAAATTATTTTCTTTTCTTTTATATAATTTCTTGAATTTTCCTTGGATCTTGGAGCCTATGTACTCCGCAACCTTTTCATCATATTTTAGTGCATATTAGCTTTAAACATTTAAGTCGTTCAAAAATTTCTGAACCCAAATTAAATTCAGAGTCGTTGACGAATCGTTAAGAGTGGAAAAAAAACATTCATTGAAGAAATTCAGATACCTACTTAAACTCAGGATTCCTACTTACAATACCGTTGTCGAGAAAGATGAAAACCCGAGAATTATTGTCTTCGAGCGATAATTTCTAAATAAAAAAAATCTCATTCAAGGATATGTAACTTGAAACTCTTGTAACTGTTCTTTTCTTACGTAGCAACCTGAAGCGATGCAGAAAGCAAATCAGGCAATCAAGATTCAAAGAGGCTGGGCATACGCACGGGGTACGTACATCTCGGGTTGTCGTTCGGGCTCGAACCCGATCCGATATCGGGGTAGCTTCAGGTAATGTGATTGAGGGGATATCTAGACCATGAGAAGAATTGTGATCTTTTGTTTGAGGAGAGAATTATGATTGTTGAGAATAAAACTAAAGTCTCATATTGGAAATATAAGTGGATGGCCATGCGTTAATAAGATGTAAGAATATCTCTATCGGTACGAGACTTTTTGGATAAAGATCCAAAGTAAAAAAAAATCCATGAAAGCTTGAGCTCAAAGAATACAATATCATACTATTATGAATATATATGACTTCCATAAGATAAAAAGAATAATTACTAGTGGTTGGATATATCATGGATGGATACGATACCAAAAAATAGATTGAACTCAACTCATATCTTATAGTATGGTACGGGTAATAAAAGAGATATACCACAATTTAAAAATAATCACAAAATTTCCTTTGGACATAAATATTTAATGAAATCAAATCGACATAAGAAAAACCAATTAATATGATGGAAGGAAGCAAAACAACTTGTAATATCGAAATAGAAAAACCGTATGACTTGAATCACACTTGATTTAGTGCCATGAACCATTTCAGGACATTCAGGAAAAAAAAATTGGACCGATTTGTGAGAAAATTTTAATTGTCCTAAATATATTTTTTTTTGCTCAACAATTTAATCGTAATTTAAGTAATAGCCTTTTAAAATATTGATTCGAGTTAAAATTATATGAAAATTATATTCAATTTAGAGTTTTGACCCCCTTCCATTATTTCTAAATTTTTATAGAAGGGGTCAATAATAATTATTTTAATTATATTTTCAATATCAAAATAAATAATATTGAAATAAGAGGGGTCAATGCAATTGGATCCTTCAATCCTTTATTCGTATAGATCATCCGGAAGAAGTTGACCAACAAGTGACGTACAACCAAGAGATGCATTAATTCGGAAGCTTCCTAAAGCAATATTCTAATTTTCTCGCTGTGTTTCCCAATTATCCATCACAGCCAATAAAAAGGTTTTATATATATATATATGTTAAGGTGTTTGTATATTTGAAAATTTCCAAAACTAAAATGTTAGTAATTTGGAAATTCATAAAATATTTATTCAATTTGAACAAACATTTAATTTATTTATTTAATTTCTAAATAACATACAATAAAAACAAATTAAATTGTGTATAAATCTACAACAAAATTACAATCTGACCATAAAAGACGCCGGATCATCGTGTACACACAAAAAAATTAACTGGAAAACGACATGTACTGCAAGCTAACAACCGTCACTAACTCCTATTGTCTTTGTAGTGACTCGAACTGTTTTTTCGTGATGCATCTCACGCTTTAAAAAAATATTTGAATGAATTTATAATAAACTACAATTTGAATATTTTGAAACGTTCACAGGATCTGAAACTCGTTCAAAAAACCAATCTTTTAATCCATAATAACAAGATATATATTATTAGCTAAAGATCTTTATATCATCATAAATGCAACTATTCCTTTCATTCAATTTATAAACACAAGAAACCGTGAGATAATGCGAACGAATCAAGTGAGATAATCCAATGTAAAAAGAATGAAAAGTCACAATCCTCTGTGTGCATAATTAATCACTCCGTGGCAAAAAGCAAATTTTGTTGGAAAACTGCAAGAATGTTCAGAAGTGGCCGCACCCGCAGCAACAGCAGAAGAAACAGGCGGTGGAGATGAGGGCGACGGCTTCGAGAACAGAAACAATCTTGAAAACGAAACTATCCATGAACCAGTGGTGTAAGTTGAATCTTTTGATCTTCCACGGCCACGCGCCGCCGTGTACGCTGGTTCTGTTCTTGTTCAGCGTCTTGAAGAAGTAGAGAAAACTGATCGAAGGCTTCTTCATCGTGAATCTGTGACCCCGTACCAACTATTAGATGTAATTATATAGCGTTCGATGGACTTGAGTGTTGCACTAGTTTGAAGGATTCAACATGGGAGGGAGGAAGGTAGGATGAAATAATCCGATTTATTGGGCTTAGAGAGTGGGGTCCGCGTTTCAGGGATTTAGGGCTTCTAATTTTATATATATATATATATATATATATATATATATATATATATATATATATATATATATATATATATATATTAAGTATAGTTAACTCAATTCTTGAGGTGTTTTATCCAGATTAATAGATTAATATATGAGTATTTATATTGTTTTTATAAAATAATTAATTATGTGTTTATATTTGTACAAGTTTTATTTAACATTGTAATTTTAAAAACTATATGTATTATGAGTACATCAATTTTTTACTTTCTATAACAATATACATACATTTAATATTTCAAATGAAATCGGGCTAACAAAATAAAAAAATTTGGAAAACGAGGAATTTAAACGAATCAAATATTGATTAATTTATACCTGTACACTATTATATAGCTTTGGTAGCAATAACTATATTACATATATTCAAATAAATCTGAAACAAACTACTATATAGCTTTCATAGCAATAACTATATTACATATATTCAAATAAATCTAAAAAAACAAAATAGAAAATAAAGCAAAAAGACGCCAAATATTTCTGTAGTAGGAATAAACTCGTCCCCGGGAAGCGATGATTCTGTGGTTGTCCAAGTAAGATGATACGTTAGTTGGATCAAACTTTTTTATATTGTAATCTAAAGCCTGATTCCATTTTCTCTCCTCCTTTTAGCCAACAAATTCTTTTATTTTGGCACGTAGAAAAAAAACTCTAAACCGATTAAGATTCAGAACCTGTCTGAGATTTCAATACCACAAGTCTCCATTTCCCATAGATTTTAAGAAACCATTTCTAAACGCATAAAAAAAGCATATAAAATTCGAAAAGATATGTTAATAACATAAAATAAGGCACATTTGCTCCCATTATTTTCACTTGAATATCACATTTGCTCTTGCTTACCGATTAATTTGAATGCTAAATTGTTGGACATAATCACTAAAACTTCTAAAAGAATAAAATCCAACACGGAAATAATAGAACTAAATAAACCAACCAAAATTAAAATATATCAAAACAACTCTACTATGAAAATGCAGTTTGTCCAATCTACATGGTTTGAAAAAAAAAAACACATAAATGAAACAAAACTGATCAAATTTTTTGAAACAAGTACATAATTTACCAGAAAGCAATCAAATTGATATCAAATAAACATAGATATCGTTTACTTAATTCACAAGGAATTCACAACTACTGCAAATCAAGGAATCATGTTTAGAAATCAAGAAAGAAACATTAAACCGTCAGACCTAAAGAAGCCCGAGTGAACTAAACAAACATTTAAACATAACAAAATGATATAGTGATGCTACTTATGAGTAGATGCGTACAAGTAGATATAAAATCTAGATAGGGGATAAAACAGTGGATTGAATGCAAATATTTCATTTAAATAGTGGATTAAATAGCACCTCATTTTATGTACATCAATAAAACTTAAAAATACTGACCAACCAAAAACGAAGCAACTCCAAGGAATAAGGACAACAAAAGGGAAACATGTCAAGATATCAGAAACCCAAAGCAAGGGCAAGGTAAATGAAAACAGAAGAATGTTAAAGCGAGCAAAAAAAAAACCGAGGCAAAAACAATTTTCGTTAAATTGAGTAATGCATTAAGAAAGTCAATTTTTTGTTTCAATGAGTGACTGTTGATACAAAATGTGCGAACGAAGGAAAAAAATAGATACTTAACTTCCTGGAAACAATCCATTAAACATCTAGTATAATTCGGTAAAGAGAGTTTTTCAGAAAAATGAGTTTTTTCAAGATTTTATTCAACTGTGCCATCAACTTCACAAGGTCTTTTCCTAAAATAATGTCACTGCTAACAAAAAATTGTCAAAGAAAGAACACTGAAGATCACAAACGTTTTAGAAGAAGGAATAATGTAAGCTCCGCCACTGTGGAAACTTTCATTGTGATTTTCTTGATTTTTTTCATATCCCCAGATCCAGTTCCAAAACTAAATAAATTTGCCTTGATTGTTCTTCTCCTCAAATACAACTGTGGTGCCTCCCAATAACATTCTGTGAAAAAGTAGCTGCCATCACCACCAGCTTGAAATGAGACACTCTCATCAACAAAAAGGCCTCTTGTGTATTTTGACCATAAGGTTCAATAATTCAGAAAGTATTAGTGATATAAATGTCTGAAAAAAGTGCCTAACAAATAACACACCAAGTCACGATGTTCAAATATTCTTATTGGATCAACTTGTTTCATGAATCGCCCTTAAAAATAGAGATTAGAGATGTTACATAAAATATTTGAGACCACGTAAATATCTAGGCTTCACAATTCTTGGGAACTGTTGTTTTCACTACAATGATAGAAGAATCTATTCAGCTTTCTTGAAGAAAATTTAACGAAGCCATCAGTACCAAGGACTTGAAAACATGGACTCAGATGTCAAAATGTAAAGAGAAAACCAGAGTAGGATGTCAGAGTACTTGGACCATACTCGGTTATATTCATGGTGGACACTAAATTGGAAAATGGATTGCTACAGTCAAAGTCTGATATCCATTCTATGGAAAAACGCTACCCAATCAGCTAAACACCAGAATATCAGTAGAAACTATATTTAATTAGTATTAAGTTCGTTTTACAATGTGAGAAATAATGGGTTCGACGGTTTTTCCTCATCAAGATTAATTCACTTCTTATAATAAGCTCATTCATTGAAATATACTTAAATACCACCATCACCACCACAGCAGCAATTTTAAATTTTAATAGCCAAATTTCAATAATTATGAGGAGAAGCGCAGAAGAATTCGTAAAGACCAGTTCACATATTAACTGACCACAATAACTAAAGAACAAAATAATATTTAAGGTGAATAAGAGCGGTCGGACAGAAAATATTTGAAAGAACTTACACGAATATGAAGATTGAGGAAAAAAAATTCTGGCTAAGGAAGGAGGGAGGGATAGTGAATAAATGAAAGCAAATATGGGGCGGAGCTCGTTCTTGCTCACATTTCTTGATGCTAATAGAACCCCGGGTACCAAAAACGTCAAGAGTTGCTTTTTTATTTTTCCTGTGACCGTATTTGGCGGATAACACACCAAGCAAACTTTTTTTGTTGGGAAAACGGAGAGGGAAGAAGGAGACGAACCCTCACTGTAAACTACAGTTCGGTGTTGTGGTGGAGAGAACAGCCCATCCGAAAGGAGCAGACACACTTTGTTGCCGGCTCTTCTCTGTTGCGGTGGAGAGAACCAAGGCTTCAAAACAAAGGAAGTAGAGGAAAACGAAGAGGGAAGAAGAAACAAATCGACACTGTAACCTGTAACCCACAGGTGTGTGTTGTGGTGAGAAGAGCCCATCCCACGTGCTGATGGCCCTTGTATGTGATGTGGTGGAGGAACATGCTCATGACACGTGTAATGAGAGCAACCGGGAACTTGCAACAAACTGGCCAAAAACACATTATTCCCTCTTTTAGATATGTAGATATATATATATATATATATATATATATATATATATATATAATATAAATATATATATATTTAAATTTGAGAAATAAACGAATAAACGAGTATATATATATTTTTTAAATTTGAGAAATAAACGAATAAACAAGTATTTGATAATTAACACAATATACGAAATCGACTTATAAAATATTTTTTTGGTAAAATAAAAAATTTTTGAAATAACTTTTATTGTCATGTGAAAAATATGGTTGGTTGACAGCTACTTCGTAGTTCTTCTTGTAAGGAACAAAGGATGTGCCATTTGATAAAAGTATTATTATTTTCTTTTTTTTAAAAAAAAAAACGTTATAACATGATTTTAAAGTGAAAGACGCCATTTCACCGATGCTATGTTCAAGCCACAAACCTAATATCCTATTGCCCATTATTATTCACTAATCGCACACACTCGATATATGTATTACGTATATGAATCATGATTATTAATAGTTCAATTTGATTCATAATTTTTTTTTTATGATTTTTAATTATTATTTGGATAACGATTATACAATTATATTAAATATCTAATTTGTATAGATAAATGTCATATTTTGAATTCTTAAGTGGATTATATATTATAATTTTGAGTAAATTATATGAAAAACATTATCTATCTAAATGAATAATATATTTTCATAAAAACTAATTGATATCACGAAGTCTGACCATTATATATCACAACTTTTATACAGATTTCACACTAGCACTTTCAATCCCGCATCAAAATATTCATTTTTTATCGAGACTTGGCGGAATCAATGAATTATTGCATAGGAAAGAACAAGTACTTTTTAAACCCACTATACTGATATACTCTCCAAAAGCCGAAGCCTCCGTACAACGAATTCTTTGTACATGGTGAACCGTCGTTTTTCGAATCTATCAATTTGTGTGCTACTCATGCATACAAGGGGCAGGGGAATATGTAACACTTTTGTTACAATCTATTAGCTAGAGTATTCCGAATATTAGCAATTAACAGCTGCAACAATGGACGCTTAAGTTTATTTTAAATTCAGATATTATTTTATCGTTAAATAAAAATTCATGGATCAAAACGTGTAATTTCAACGTACTTAATGTATTTCTGGGAAAATCAAATCAATCACAAACCAAAAAAAGCTAATAAAATAAGAATATGTCTCTTGTGAGATGCTCTCATATATATTTATTGTGAGACGGATCAACTATACTCATGTTTATAGAAAAATGTAATATTTATGTATAAAAAATAATTTAGATTTTTTTTTCTAACTTCGTGCTCGAGCGACACTAATACATCATTGATGTGATATCAACATGGTGCTGACATATACAATGTCAAATTAAGGCATTTGCATTGATAGAAACACATTCAGAACTTTTTTATGGTTCTCACTCTATAATGTCAATAAGAAAAAACATCATTCATCTATCCACAATCCAAAAAATCCTCAAACGACTTTTCGCTATATCTCATATATTTTGTATTTCAATTTTAAAATTGAACAAACCTAATTTTAAACCGAAAAAGTTGTATATAACTTTGTATATGTGTATGTATGTATATATACATACACGTGTTACTAGGGCATACATTACTTGTTCAATTTCTGATTTTTTTAATGTAAAAATTTGTGTGAGATGGTCTCACGGGTCGTGTTTATGAGACAGATCTCTTATTTGAGTTATCCATGAAAATGTATAATTTTTGAGTAGGTCTCATATGAGACCGTCTCACAGATCATAATCTGTGAGACGTGTCAACCCTACCGATATTCAAAATAAAAAGTAATACTCTCAGCATAAAAAATAATACTTTTTCATGGATGACCTAAATAAGATATCCGTATCATAAAATACGATCCGTATTTTGAGTAGTTCTCATGTGAGACCGTCTCACGGATCATAATCTGTGAGACTGGTCAACCTTACCGATATTCAAAATAAAAAGTAATACTCTTAGCATAAAAAGTAATATTTTTTCATGGATGACCAAAAATAAGATATCCGTCTCACAAAATACGATCCGTAAGAGCGTCTCACACAAATTTTTGCCATAATTTTTTATGCTAAGAGTGTTATTTTTTATTGTGAATATGAGTAAGGTTGACAACGATCTCACAAATTAAGATCCGTGATACGGTCTCACGTAAGACTCGCTCTTCTTTTAATAGACAAACAAGTTATGAATAGTTGAAAGAATGCTTTGAGAAGCATAAACCCGACCATATATTGCCCGTTCAAAAAACATGAATAATTTCTCGAAAAAGCTGGGATCATAGAAGGAAACGACCGTGTCAAATTTACGATGTGACTCACTTTCTGGGTCAATCTCAAATATTAAAAAAATCACAATACTTAGTATTATCACATCTGTACCGCGTATGCCAAGACATATTTTCATCAAAGAAGAGACGTACAATGTATAGATACAAGACAGATATATATGTATTGTAGGGTGTGAAGGAGGAATACCAACATAGATCTGTACTCTGTTGAGGCGCCATTGACATTTCATATATAAAGAGAAAGGGTATCCCTTTCGATACCTGCCGTAGCACCATTCTGTCATTCATACCTCGGTTTGGAACGAGGATAAATCCATATAGTCAGTCACACACAGTTTGCAAAATCTTGTCCCTTGCATTTGGACTTTCTTGAAGTGTATCTGGGAGATACAGACAAACACACACGATGCTGTGGAGTGAGAGTGGAAAATAGAGAGAATCGTGAGAAAGAAGATGTTGGAATTGAGAGATGGAGGTTGCTATCCGAAGGCTGTGGTGGGAGTCAACGTGGGTCTGGCTTCTGTTGATTGCGTGATTGCAATTCTTGCCTTTGGTCAGGTATTTTTTATTTTTTTTGTTTTAATTTTTGGGTTGTGTTCTAGTTCCGATAATTCTTGTTTTTTTTATGTATGTGATGATGATTTTGTTGCTACAGTGCGTGATGTGGTGTTCTTGAAAATCTGGCATCTGAATTCTTTCAAGTCTTGGACCAGGATAGATGTGTATTACGCATTGTCCTAAATTTGCTTCTTGCATTGGGTTTTCCTGAGGAGTAATGTGCGATACAAATAAATAAGAAACGCGTGTTTGTTTGAATGACATGAAAATGAAAGGTTTTCAGAACCATGTGGGAATTGGGAGAGGTGAGTTTCCACCCAAAGACTGCGGTGGGATGGTTTGTGAGTCTAGCAGTGGAGGCCCCAGACCTCACATGAAAATTTCTTATAATTTAACGTGTAGGAACTCTGAAAATCCAAGTTTCAGCCAACTTAATAAGTTAAATTGACCGGGTGATTTCAATTCTTGCTTTTTATCATAGGATTCTTACCATGTAAGTTTTTCCATGTGAATGGTGTCTACTGTCTACATCTTTTTCACTAACAGTTTTTTAGTTAAGAAAGAGCAAAGCTGTTAATCGATTTGCTGAATTCTGCCCTTAAATTTTAACAGTACAATCAAACATTAAAGACGTGTCTAAGAAAGCATCAGAAGCCATTTTCATGCTAATGTTATGACTGGTTGGAATTCAGAAAAGAAGAGTATTATTAGTTGTGTGCTGCAGATTGTTCTGTATGATGCCATTCGTATCTAGGAAATTTGGTGGGTGTTTTCTGCTGAATATTTCACTCAAACACTTTATAGCTTCCAAAATATCTCAGGAAGTTAGTGATATCTGTCAAAATTCCTAATATACATTTAATTTGTGGCATGATGTCTGGCAAAATACCTCAGTATGTAGCAATGACTTATCTTTTAGATAGGGCTTTATATCTTTTAAATTTTGCAGGTGATGCCAAACATGATTTAAGAATAAAAACGAGTTTATAATCGACCATTTTTTTTGTTTATGCATGTTTCATTTATTCTGATCTTATATACTCTTTAGCATATCCTTATTTCTCACTTGTCTTTCCTCCAACATTTTACCAGTTGATGAGGATTCATTCAAGGAATTCAGTGGCTGGCTGCACCCGCCAAAAAGTGAGTAATAATATGATTTACACGACTCTTTATCTTGTCGTCTATCTCTTTCACTATATAATGCAAACATGACTTGACCACGAAAATTTCAGTAAAAGCAAACATTGTTCTCAAAAATATTAGTTTTAGTTTTGTGGTTTAGATGTCTATAATCTATACTATGGCTCCATGATTGTCTCTTTATTTTTATTTTTAGATGTTGGCTGATTAGAATGTATTTTTGATTGCAGGTCTTTCATCTAATGATTGGATCCTGCAATTTGGGTTAGAAAAATTAGCTTTGGGATTACATTTTTGTTTTACCATGTCTTTTGGTAGATGCAGTTTTGATGTGCTATATATATGAAAGCTGAATGCTTGCAATCTCATTTTTTACATATATGGAGTGCATTTCTCATCTCAATTTATATGTACGGTTTGTTTTGTACAGTAAATTTAAATTATTATGCAGAAATCTGTACTAATTCTGTTCAAAAGGTTCTCATCTATTGCTTCAACTGTAGTAGGCTGGGCGAGGAATATCTGAAACAATTAATGCTAGGGTATATTTGGGACTTCGCCAGTTTGTTAGTAGAATAGCAATAAGAGGGGAAAATGAATGCTAGCACTTATAGATTCTCCTAGTAGTCAGGGTGCTGTGGGTACTTCTATTTTACAATAATGATGGTTTTGATTGTAAAAATGTCCCAACAATGACCTTGCCTTCTATCTGGGATAAATTATTTATCCCTGTCTTGAAGTTTCTCTTAATTTGAGCAGCTTCTCTTTCTGGCTATGTTGCATGGATACGGATACGAGTATCGTATCGAATACGATACGGATACGGCGATACGTCAAATTTTGAAAATATAAGATACGATACGCCTAAGATACGACAATCATTAAAATATATATAAATATTATATATATTTATATTTATATAAATTTAGTATTGAAGAGTAAAAATTATAGAGATAGTTGTAATATTTTATTAACCATAATATCTTAATTACAAAATATTAAATATAAAATCCATCTTAAGCAATTAAAAAGAAATCAAACATCCATATCGGTTGAATTGAAAGCCGCTTGAACTTAAATGGAATGAAAGAGATAAACAAATGTATTTAGGGATTTAAAAGCCCAACCTAATTTATTTTAAATTATTTTCCTTCTAGTCCCTAGAAATTTTAATTTTTTTAAATTAACCCCTAAAACTTTTAAATATTTACAATTTTGCCCAAACGTATCCGAAAAACGTATCCACGCCGTATCCATGGCGTGTCCTCGCCGTGTCCAAAACGTATCCGGCTGGTCAACCCTAAACAAAGTCAACGATACGGATTTTGAGGTATCCGACACGCGTATCCGCGTGTCGTATCCGTATCCGTGTCGTATCCGTATCCGATACTTCAAATTTTTTTTTTTTAAGGTATCCGTGCTACATAGCTTTCTGGATTATGACGAGTTTTGGTATTCGACATTTCTTGGCAGGCTATTTTGTTTATTTTGTGTTAAATCTTGTTGCTGCTTGTAAGGGTTGGAGTTGCTGGTCACATTCTTGTGGTTTCATTGTCATGGGTAAGAAAATTACTCTCTACTTGGGTGATCAATAAAGTTTAGATACATGATAACTGTACAAGGGTTGTTTACTTCCAAATTTCCTTTTCAGCTCTCCCCAAAATTCTATTTGTTGCAGCATTTCTTCTACTCTTTTCATTCTGGTAAGCTGATGTTCGATTGATAAATTATGACTTGAGTCCAGTCGCTGTATTATTATGGTGCATAATATTTCCATGGGATCACAATTTCAGTGGAATATATAATTGTGTTTGCAATATCCACAATCTAGCATTTCCAATGCGGATGTGAACCCTCAGCACAATGCAAAAAAGTAGCATTATATTTATCATAACTAAAACTGATACCTTTCTACACATGCTTTTAGGGAATGCTAAAACGGTATCTGTTCAAAAAAAATTACAGCTAGTGTTTATTATATTTACACAGTGAGAAATCTGTTCATAAACAATTACCTTCTGATATTATTATTATTATTATTATTATTATTATTATTATTATTATTATTGTTATTATTATTATTATTATTATTTTGTCGTGCATCAAAATTTCTCAAAGAGATCAACTAACATTTTACGTATAACAGAGAGTATTAGATTGTGTTCAGTTGGTTTAAGAGCCTCTTGGACAAGAAATTGTTTATTTGCAATTTCATTCTTTTGATGGATTCTCTGACATTCTGTTACCCTCTAGTGGATTGTGCTTTTGTTATTTATAGTACGTTGATGAATCTCGCATTAATGTTGTGAGGGTCCAACATGTGTTTAATGTGAACGGATATGATAATATTTCACGATGGGAAGATAAACATCAATTGTTGGGATTTGCAGGGTTGACCTTTGTCATCAGTCAAATGATGATGATGAAGATGAAGAAAGCCCTCAAGAAGTTCTTCTGGATAAAAGGAATAAAGCCGATCCTACTGCAAATGGTAGTAGAAATTGTTGCTCCTTTAGGTTGATTCATGTAGGAAGCCGACAGAAAGTTGTGATTTTGGTATACAAGCAATTTGAGCACCACATTCTTGTAATCTATATTGCAGCCATCTTCTGCTTTGTCTGATCTCAAACTTTCAACAGGTTACTCTCTTGGTTTTTGCAATAATGGCCGCCTCTTCTGTGCTTATCTGGATTGGCATGGGAAAGAATACAATTGATTCAGCAGTTGTGGCGCAGGCATGTATGCATTGCCATTTGGTTTTTTGTGTCAAATATGTTTGACCTATTACCATATATAATTCCAGAGGGCTCTCGAATAACCGAAAGTTTGTAATTATATTTCAGGTATATGTAGATCTCATTGCCATAGCCGTTCTTTTGCTCGGAGGAGCGTTGGCATGCTATGGTGAGTGCCTACAGCCTCACACACAACTTGATTGTTTTCCCCCTGTTTTTGGTGCTAGGATTAATTTTTCCCTGTCTATGCTTTTAATATCTGGAATTAAACCCAACATCCCATTGTATGAACTAGGAGTTGAGAGTTATGGGTCGATTTGTATCTAAAAGATTTAAACCAAAAGAAAGCAAATATGCATATTCATTAGGGTATTCATAAAGACGAACGAGAGAGATATCACTATAGCTTACAAACTATCTGAGTTCAACAAATGAGGCCAAACCATCTTATATCATTGAATATTTATTGATTGTAGATACATTTATTTCATAACAACCTGACCATGGGACTTTTGCCATAAACTGTTGTCAATGACACATCACACAACTGAATTTGTTGAACAGACTATTAATGTAAATCCAATGTGACCACCCGTCAACTGTAAGGCATATCGAAGGGATAAACTTCTAGATTACCCATTCTTACTGATACTGTGACTTGATTCATATGGTTGGCTTCTCGGTGGAAGTCTTTTTTCTTTCCATCCAGCCGATTTTGGCAGTTATATTGCTTCTAGAATCTTGAAAATGAACAGGTGTCATGTCGGACACATTGTAGACATGGACATGCACTAGGGCATACCTTCAGCACTTGCCTAGCATTGTACCGAGAAACCAAAGAGGGGAGGGGGAATGGAAAAAATTTCTAAAATGTCTTGCACATAAATAGCCCGTTCTAAGATTTTACTATAGTTATGTTTTTGTAACTACTACTAAATGGAGTAGATATGGCTTAAGTATGCTGTGTCTATTTATTACTATATTGAGTTATGAGTACAATACCTCATACTAGAATCATCGTTCGCATATTTTTCCATCAAAGTAGGTAAGTTGAGAAATTTGTGATCAGACCCAATCACTTAAGATAGTATTTTTCAACCCCTCCTAAATTTTTAAATCTCTACATGCTATGTGTTTCAAATGCTCATGAACCTATAAATGAACTCTTGTAAACAACTGCCTTCTCTTTAGCGATAAAGTAAGTTTAAAAAAGTAATTCAAGAAGTTGGTGACCAAAAATTGTGAACAATCTTTGCTATTATTTATTTGATCTGGGTAATTTCACCTCATGATTTGTATTATTTTCCCTGCTATATATATGTATTTTCTTGTTCATCAATTAAATTTGATATTCAGGTCTTATTTTGTTCTTGAAAATGAGAAGAGTGAGATCTGAGCGGGCATCCTCAGAGGTGTGGAAGGTAGTTACTCAATTTACTCTGGTGGTTTATCATGGTTCCGTTCAAATAATTATTTTATAAGACAATTGGCAGCCAGAGAAGTTTCTGAAATTACATGTTTCCTAAGTCATCTGACATTTAAAAAGTGATGCATCAGTTAAGGCGTATCATTATTTGCCATAACTATGTTTAATCTATTCAATGGGATCGATTCTTTTTAGATGTGTATCTATAATTCTTATTCCTTTTTGTACGGAATCGTGTTGCTGGTTTGATTATGTGTGGAATGGTAGTTTCTTTTTTCTTTTTCTTACCATTAAAATGATTGATTTCTCTTACCATTAATGTGATTGATTTCCTTTACGAGGTAACAGGTTGCTGGATTGGCCATTGTATCTGTTGTATGCTTTACGTTAAGTGCTGTTGTTGCTTTAGCAACAAATATACCCGTATGTTCTTCTTGCCGATTCTCTTACATGTTCCCCTAAATTCATATTTCTGATAAAAAGGGTTTCAGAGGCAAATGGTGTTTCATTATTGCAGCTGTTTTATCACTGGTCTGTGAGACAGATAGACGGTGCCTATACATCCCTTTTACTTGTTCTGTACTTTTTCGTGGGTAACTCTCGCAACTTTTTCATCATAATGCAACTCTTTCACTTGAATATTAATTTAATCTACTGTTCAAGATGGCTACATGTCCTCGTTCTAACCATTTTAAATGCAATGATGTTCTCTGAATATTGTGGAGATTAAGGTTGTGTGTGTTTATTCGGTCAAAATCGTTTTATGTTTATTGGAAGAATGGTCTTTCATTTTATTTTTATGGATTGAATAACGATATGTGAAGTGTTGCTACATATTTTAAGGTTAGAATATTTTTCCAGGTTCATCGGTGCCTTCGGCATTTGTACTTTATGTGATGAGAGAACTACCACCCCCAATTTTGACCAACAGACAAGAAGAATCAAGGGCGATAGCTTTCATTAGCGATGGCTCATTTTCTTCCCAACCACAGCAGCGGTGGACTGCTGCAACGAGCTTGCAGAATCAGGTTCCAATGCTTGCTTTTAGCATTGACTGGATTTTATGGACCATTTTGTTTCCTTGGTTTGAGATTTTGTTTCTTGAATGTAGATATCAAGAGCAAGCCCCATATGATATCATACTCGGATCTGTTATCACATGATAAAACAATGATTTGTAAGAATAAATTTGGGGGGATGATCCGCCTAAAAACGATGAAATCATTAAAGTAGGACGAAGCTCAACGGAGAATGTCACATTCGGGGTGCAGCCGCTAGACTGGACTTGCATTTGAGAAATATATTGGCTTGCGTATACAGTGACAAGAATCAAATACATATGGCGTAGATTTCTGTTTATTCTCATTTCATGATGCTCGATTAATCTGTAAATTTTCCATCAATTGATCACTCGTAGGCCAAGTTCACTGTGGAGATACAAAAATCTTGAAGTGCGAAAAAAACAAAGAGCCAACATTAATTGTTATTCGCACGACGCCAGAAAAATGGAGCTGTCACAACAGAAAGCGTGCTTTTAAGCATGCGCGTCAGGAAAGCACCGTAACTGCTTGAAAACAGAAGCCACCATTTTTGAAGCATTTATTGCGAGGGCCCTTCACCTTTTTCATCAAGATTTTCGAAAACAAATGTAATAATAAATATTTCTAGTCTCATTGTCGGGCCACCTTGCAGCAAAAAATTTCCATCAAGTAGATTAGAAAATTAGAAACATGAATTGAGGTAAAATTGGATGTATGATCACCGGCGGCTATTTCCGAACTTGTTATAAAAATATGAGAAATTCACATGATCCAACTTGTTCACAGTCTTAATTTTTAGTTCACGTATACAATAAATTCGAAATCTTGAATTAAGGTAAAGTTTCACTTCTTTTTAAGAAAAATAAATAAATAGGTTGCCTTAGATTATCAATGAACTTAGCAGATTAAAATGTCAAAACAGGTTTTTCCGAACAAATTCCAATAAGAGGTACACATTTTGTCAAACCTCGTGAAGGCTCACCTTTTCTAGTCACGCGCACTCTCCGATCCTACGGCCACCAAACCCATCCGCCCACAATCTGACGGCCCTCATTTGATCTATAAACATAGCACCCACACACCGAGCTACTAATAATACGGAAAAATGCCGACTTCCTTAAGATAGAGAGATTCAAATTTGGTGGCTTTGGATCTTGTGATGGGTTTGTGATTCCTTGTTGGGTATCTTCAGAATTTGCTGTCTCAGTCTTCCTCTTTCTTTAATCATCTCTTTTCTTTTCCTGTTTGTTTTCTTGTTTAAGTGCTAGCTAAGAAGGGTATGATCAGATGTTTTATTCGAATTTTAATGCCTTCTTCCTACGTTCATTCGAATCTTTTTTTTTTATCATTTTGATGACAGGATTTTGTTTCAAGTTTTATAAGTTCTGCTAAAGACGGGAACATGCCTCGGGAATCTCCGAACTATCATGGGAAGTGCGTACAATTGGTCGCCGTCTTTCATGTTATTCAGTGATTTTTAATTTGATTCGGTGAGTTGCTCTGCTCTCCTCCCTTGAGATCTTATCACTTCTAACGTTCCATCACCACATCAACAATTTAGACCCGTTGAAAGTTATGCGTGTGGATAATATGCTAGGCAGAATACATAATTTACAGATTTTTTTTTCAGTGCTATATGCTGATGAGTTCAATCCCATATTTGAAACTGCCTCAAGGGATGTTCAGTAAATCATAGGTAGACGTTAAACACTTGCACATAATAATGGTGAAATGACTCTACATTTAGAATTTTGTGTGTATTCTACGCTGGTACGTAGTATGACTTGTAGCGGACAAATGACACGTTGAGGATCGTAATTTTGACTGCTGTTGTTGCCATGACCTTCTTGAGTTTGTAATCTTTGCAAGTTAAAGTTTGTAGATTTTCCAGATTTGGACTGACTTCTATATTCCTATAGTTTGTTTTGGTTGGGAGAGTTAGAATGCACACTGCTGTTGCAAGAAAGAAAAATACAAAAGTTTAAGAACTGGGAAAACATAGAATGAGCGTTGGGGGCATTGCTTTTTACCAATTGATGCAAGTTCGTCAGGTCAGTGCTTCGTATTTCATCACTATGCATGCCCACAATGCATGATTTGTGGCATTTCCGCTGTATGTTCAAATTCTCAAGTACACTTGGATGTTTTTGCATACAGGCTGAGTATTTCCGTCAGTTGCTTAAACCAGTCACGTAATCTAGGTTCGGTACGAGCATTAGGACATTAATTCACTGCCTCGAGTTCTGGTCGTGTAAGAGAAATTTCATGCTCGTGGGTTACCAAGCCCAAATGTTACCTCCTTGAAGCTGCCACTTACTTTGACCTTGGAATTCTTTGGAAGTCATAACTCATGCATAGTGATCAGCCATACTTCCATCTGGCTGGTCAAGTGGGCTATTTTGTGCAAAATGCTCATATGGCCCCTGCATTTAACAGTAGAATAATGCCTGTGCCCTCGGGTATTGAACCTCTCAGGCCCTTCGATGGTGTTGATATCCAACCCTCTGAAGCCTGCCCTAGAAATTTTGTTATCTTTGATAAATCTAATACCAGAAGCCAGATAATTTTCCATCCCGAAATACGTTCCAAATTCTTTGATTTTGGTCTTGCTGATGGTGCATCGATCATGAAAGACGAAGATAATAGGAAGGATGCAAACTATGAGGGAAAGTTTTTCTCTCTTCTGAAAGAAGATTCAGACGATATTGATGCACTTTTGAACATGGAAGATGTAGAAAACGAAGAATGTGATGATGATGAGGTGAGCACAGCACGAACAAATGCTGTATATGAACGCGACTCTCCAGATTCGTGCTCTAATTATGAGTCACCCCCAAGAAAAAGGTCAGTTTTTGGGACATCTTCTTTGATTCGCTTCAATTACAAAAAGCGTGAGAGAATGAGGACGATGGTGAAAGTACTAAGAAGAATGGTTCCTGGAGCCAAACGGATGAGTACTGTGACCGTCCTTGATGAGGCTGTTCGATACCTTAAGTCCCTTGAGGCACAAGTGCGTAATCTGGAAACTGAGAATTCGAAAACCCTTGCTCAGAGCTGATTCACCTACCAAATCAGCTGCAAGAAACATTTCATTGCCCCAGGTTGTGGCCCGTAATTTGTTTTCGTGCAAGTCATTTCTTTACGGCCACTCTTGAAGCTGATAATCAGTTATTTATTAGTTTTAGTTCTGAATCGCCAGGTTTTGCTACTTGTTATTGAAATTATTCCTTGTCTTGTAAGCAGGGTTTAATGCTAATCATTCTCAACTATTTTCGTGCATCTTGATCGACTCTCTGTAACCGAAGGTGTTGATCTCCATTATATGTGAAATCATGATTTTTTTATGTTCCAACGGCTGGCAGATGAAGTGCATGTAGTTTGTAGACAACGAAATGGTAATTTTGTAAACTAACTAAAGCAGAAAATATAAAATATCATACGAAAAACCATCCTTGTACCATTGAACAGCTCAACGAGATTTAATTGATTTGGCAGACCAAGGAAAATAACAGAAATGGAAATCTTCAGTCTCAGGTTAACGAACGCATAATTATTCAGAATGCTCAATTGCAGCAGTCACCCTTAATAGGAAAACTCGAATTTGCATTTCCCGTAGCCTGCAACATCCATGAAAAATGGAGGTAATGGAGCGTGTGTTTATGTTTTTGTCCATTTGTAAAAGTAGCCGTAGGATACTTACTAGGGTCAGTGACAACAATGACACCGGATTTCTTGAAATCGCAATTCCAAGAATGCCTTCCCTGTTTCTGGTAGTAAAGATTCATGGCAACTGAGGCATGATTTAGAAGATTGCTAGGATAAAAACAGGCGCCTCCCTCTTGGATCAAACTGCAGTCCACTACAGTGCACACAAAGTTTATGTTATCCACTAACGTCTGTTCTGAGGTCGAGGGCCTTGGAATGCACCAAGTTCCCTGAAATGAATGGAAGAAACATATCTCTCGATGATGCTCCGAAGAATTGATACGCTGTTTTAATATTTTTTGAATCTCTTTATGTTCTTACCTGTTCAGATGCACCCATTGCAGGCTTCAGAATTCCACCTGATTCACAAAAACTTGTCAGTAGCCTCAGTGGGAACCTTAATTTATTTTGACCATCAAACTTCTTGAATGAATATTGAGAAGAAAAATCATAAACATACCTGATACAAAGAGCAAGATGATAAGAGACGAACCAAGAAGGGGAAGGAAAATAACTGAATTGGCCATAAATAATAATTGTGTGATCAGCATACAGTTGGGGAATGGTGGAAAATTATTGTTGGGTGTGGGAAAATGCTATGGAAATTTATAGAGTTCAAATGCCAAAAGAATTCATCTAATAGCCTAGTAGAAAGATGTATTTAGTTTATCACATAGTGTCATTCGTTTGGCATTTTCTTTGATTCAAGAGAGTGAAACCTTTAGATTGTGTTATCACCTAAAGATTGTGTAATTCCAGGAACTTATGAATTTTGTTCTATATTGGTGAGTGAGTTGGTCAACTAATAGTCTCTTATGCAAGTGACCCATTGTTTTGAACTCTCATATTTATTATTTTGAAGGGGGTCTTGTAAATCAGAAAACAAGACGATTTTTTATAACGTGTTTGATAAATAAGATTTAGGACAGGAAAAGAGTGGGTTGATCAATGAAGTTTTCCAATTCCATACCCGTTCCTTGGGAGCTTTTGTTATGTCAGTAGAATTTCCCATACAAATGGCAAAAGCCAAAAAAGGATAGCTGTATGAACAGAAATTTATGCAATGCCTATGAGATAATCAATCGCCTTCTTAGTCCCGAATACCCAATGCCCCAACAAAAGATATTATCATAACTACACAATGAAAAGACCGATGATCGCTGCACATGGATCCGTGTATTTTGTTGGAGTTCTGGCGCAAAGGGAAGAGTTTCTCTTTGTGTAGCATCAGATCAACCAATACATCAAAACTAAGCATTAGCTTTGCACCGGAACAATAAACAGTGAAGAATAACAAAAACACGAGCAAGAAATCATGCTCCTGTAAATTCTGTATATGAATTATGATCCAATGATAAGCCTAATCTAAGGGTGGATCTTTCTCCAAGAACTCATCAACGGTAGAGGGAAATTCAAGGCCTGCAAATCCATCACAGTTATCATCTGAATGCCATAAAGCAGCTTTAGCCAATAGCAAATGGGCCAATACAAATGGCTCTCTCTCCTCACTGTTCAAGAAATGCTTAATCCACCCCTCCAGCCTCTCTAATTCTTTCAGACTCTTAGGGCCCTTCAACCCGGCGATCTTCCTATAAAACCCATCATCACAACCCACATTAATCAGGTTGACTCTCTCTATCTGCTCCCCAGAATCCGACAGCTGCAAAAGCTGCATCAACAGCTCAATGTCATCACCAAGATTACTTCTTTCATCATGATCAACGGTTTTTTCCGCACTTAGATGATTTTCCTCGGGCGGGCTGCGATGAATTGATGGGAAATCAGTGGAATCTGTAAGAAACTCGCGGGGGACTTCACTTTCTTGGAGAGTTGAGATGTTCGCATCGGTGGTGGGGGGCGGATGTTCGTAGTCGAGGTAAATGGGTGTACCTAGAGAATCTGTTTGTTCCGTGTTTTCATGGTGTTCCACAGGAAGAATCGGCGGCGGCGAAAGGGTGGAGGATTGTTGCGCACTGTCTTCAAGTTTGAGTCTTTTCTCCGCTTGTCTTAAAGAAGAGAAAAACTGCGAATGGAGAGATGGTGAATTCTTTTGCATTCTTTTTCTAGCGTGTAATTCTAAATTTCAACTGGAGATTGGTGCAATTAGGGTTCTATGGATGGATGATAAAAGATTTGGGTAAGTGAAGTAAATGCAACGCCAAAAATCACCGGCCTAGCGCTTATATAGATCGCATTAGAAGTGCGCACGTCTTTGCTTCCCCTGTTTCTGTTCTTATTCTTCATACTTAGTTACTCATTTCCAATAAAATGAAAAACTCGAAAAACTAAAGAATGGTAGACTTAGCCATATACTCCATGTTTGGATTCTTTGTGCAGGGTATTGCAACTGGAAACTGTCCGGTCCATCGTAGACCTCGCTGATTATCTAGCAAACCTGGTTTTGCTTATGTTTTACTTGGCTTCGTCGATGCTGCCCCTAAGGGCACTGCCCTTACCCATTTATTAGCTGCCAAGTGACACTTAATTTCAAACTTTTTAAATAAATAAAAATTTATGAAAACTTAAGTGTTATCTCAAAAAACGGTTCACTAACCATGGTTCACTTTTTAAAATGAGAATTCGTCAAATTCGAGGCTCTTTTTTCCACCTTTATTTTTAAGTTTTTTTCCCAATCTTTTTTTTGTTAATATTAATATATAAATAACAAGAAAATAAAATAAGGCAAAATAATTATGACGGCAAATCAATAATTTTTAATGAAAGGTTTGTTTTTTGAACCTTAATATTTTGATTGGTAAGAAAACAGATTTCATCGAGAAAACAGACACAAAATATGATTACATTATTGTTAAACAATCAAAATTTTCTTCGAATAACATCTTTTGCGAAATAAACAAATGTTTAGTTTTCTAATAATTCAATTTCCACAAGAAAATAACGTGCTCTTTCTTCTTTTTAACTTTCTTTCTTTTATCCAGGTTGTTCATGATCTGTCAAGTGACAGTTTAGATGATGGTGCGGCAAGTTTAGATAATTATCTTCTAAGTCTACTACCAAAATGCTAAATTGTTGCTAACGATTTTATAAAACATTAATTATAACAGTTTCAATCTTCCACTAATTTGTCAAACAAATTTCCATTTCAGTTACCTCAATGTGGACCGATCATTCATCGAAAATCCAAAAAAATACAAAAAAAATGTGAATGCCACAAAAACAGTCATATTCGGCAATAGTATGCGCATCAATAATTTAATGCTCCTTCAATTATCACAATCCTGTCCCTGCACAATATAAATTTTTTTATGAGAAATCAAATTGTAAGAACGTTTAATTTTCTTGAAAAATATATCTTACTTGTGATGAATGATGACTCCCAAATTGATACGAAAATAAATTCATCATACCACTTGAAGAGAAGTTTGTATTGTCTTTCTGTAATTCAAATACAAAAAAAAAAAGAAGATATAATGCACATTTTTCTTCAATAGTAAAAATTAAAAAAAAAAACTCGGTTACCATTTGATTTGAATACTGGAAAAAATGTTGATCGTGCCCAAATTGAGATGGAAATTGAGGATATGCAAACGGATATTGTGATAGTGAGACATTTGAATGTTGTTGTGATGGTATAGATTTACTTTCCTGTATGTTGATGGCATCTTGTGAACTTTGCCCCTTTCTTTTGGCTCCTTTTGTGCCTAGCAAATAGAAGAAAATTACAAACTTAAAAGTATATTAACTATATAACAAGTATATGAAATGAAAACTTACTTGAAATTTTAGTTTTTCCCTTTTCTTTTCTTTTGTTTCTCTTAGTATCCCAGTGTCGTGTGATATTTGCATTTGTAACTCCTTTTTCTTTAGCAGTAAGTGGGTTACGTACGCATACTTTAGCCATGTAACCATTACTTGTAATATCATCACACGGTGTCTCATCATCGACACTCAAATTCTGGACAAGATTAGAGATTTCATCTTTTGCTATGGCAACCAATCTATATAATATTTTTCTCGCATCCTCTTGAGGTTTGCTCAGTTGAGTTAGATCATACATCGATCTCATTATTTGGTTGACAAACACCATCTCAGATACATGATCACCACCACCACCACTACAACATTCTTCAAAATCATATTTAATTCTATTTCTTACATTCTTCATCCACCTTTTCAAAATATAACTATCGGGCAAAACAGTGACATCCATACAGTTAAACATCATCAAAGCATGCTTACACAAAATCCCCATTGTCTCAAACTTATGACAACTACATTTTATTTCATGACTCTGCTTATTGAACACCACATGTCTAACCCTCGAGTTTTCATCATGAGATTTTACTTTGACCTCAAGCCAATTCCAGTCATTGCCAAAACAAGATGGTGGTTCAACAAATTTGCAATTCAAAGAATTAACCAATTCAATTTCAAATAACTGGTATATGAAAATCGTGTAAACCTCGGCAGCATTAATCAACAATGGATGATTTTTCAAAATCTGTGCAGGCTTACCATGACGACAACGAGTATCCTCTGTCTTTTCCTTATTCCGCCAATCATTTTGAATTTTCGCATAATTCATCACAAATTCATACAAAGAACTCATTTTGTTACATGCCTTTTCAAAGTCATATTTGTGGCCTCACTCCTCGAAGTAGCCAAAAGTCCTGCACTAAACCTTCCACTACTAAAGGCAGTAGCCCATTTTTCCCTGAGTCTGTACATCCCATTCAACCATCTATGATCATCCAAATTATATGTATCAATCATATATTTCCATGTGGCCTCAAATTCATCTTCAGATTCACAATAAGTCATGCATTTATACCATAACTGTTTAAAAGTTGAATCTCCATTTAAACTCCCAAAGTGTGAAGGAGCATTTTGATTTATATGCCACTGACATAAACGATGATGTGAATATGGAAAAACTGTTTCGATGGCATTCATCATAGCTTGACATTGATCTGAAAAAATAGTTTGAGGTTGCTTTCCATTCATAGAATCAAGAAATGTTGTAAACAACCATTCAAAAGAACTTTCGGTTTCATCTGACATAAAGGCCAAGCCAAACATCACATTCTGCATATGGTGATTTATACCAACAAATGGAGCACAGATCAAATTATACTTATTTGTTCTATATGTTGTATCAATCGACAAAACATCACCAAAATTTTCATAATCAACCGCACTTCTATAGTCCCTAAAGAAAAAGTTCATCACCCTATCGTCATCATCCAATTGCACGTTCCAGTAAAAGTAATTCTCTTTATTCGCTGTATTTATAAAATATTTAATAAGCGCAGTGGCATCTCCATTATCAACTTTGGTATGTTTTTTCAGTCGACTCATATGATCATATGCATCCTTTCTAGTAAAACCCAAATTTTCTGACCCACATGCTTCATTTTCCATGAAAGAAACAGCAGCAGAGACAGATATTCCAGCATTTACCATAGCTTCTAGAGTAGACTTTTTTGCATGTGATATATTGCGTGCCGATCTTAACAAGTGAGTTTGATCGTGTGCAAACATCTCATGGTTATGCTCTTCCACAAATCTACTCACTATCCATTGTCCCCCATTTTCTCTTGAAATCTTCAATTTGGCTTTACAATTAGTTCTAGTGAGCAGTTTTTGATAAATTGGAATCTTTTTACTAGATCTTTTTTCATCTTTCAAACCTTCACATGAGCAATTGAATTCCTTTGATTGAAGTTCATCCGTATGGGAAAAACATCGTTGTTCACCCTTCCTTACACTAAATCCCTTGGCATGTGCGTATTGACAATACAATAAATAAGCTTCTTCAAGAGTGTTCACAATCTTACCCACTTCTAATTTGCTCTTCAAAACATTGACAATGAAGTTTTCAGTTTGTACCTCTCTATTTTCTTGCATAGAAAAATTAGGGAGTCCATGTTGTTTTTTTGGAATCTGATCAATTTCGGTTTCTTCCCCGTAGTCTTCCTCCAACTCTTCAAATGCATCCGATTTGTCATCTTCCATTTCCCAAAAAAAAGACCAACTGGATCTAATTTAAAAAAAAAAAACAAATTAGATGAAGGAAACATACATATATTCAAGTACCACATATTACAAAAATATGGACATAAACAAGAGGATACTCTACTGTATTTTACTTTAAAAGAAATTACAATCATTAAAACTTAATTAGTAAAATATAATATAATATAAAATGAAAAAACGCATAAAAAATCCCCTTGTTTGTCCTTAAATCATCGAATACAACAAGAAGCAACAATAAGTAAACGACTTAGAATAAATCTCATGTTAGTGCAAATGGAAGTGGGTTTTGAATACTGTTCTCATACGGTTAGGCAAGTTTCTACTTGGAGTAATTCTCCTCGTAATGTGCAAATTGTAACGTTTGGGCTTTAGATTTCCAATACGGTGCAAGTTTCTATAAAATTAAATACGGGAGATTTATATCATCTAAGAGTTTAGAAATGCATAATTCCAGATGGAACGTACACAAAAACCTTCGTAGACAGCAACGCATGCATGATGGGCCTCTGCTACAAACTAATGCACCCACTTTTTAAGTAGATGTAAAATTACTATGAGTTATTTGAGCAATGGGAATTTGGAGGTCTTCAAGTGAATCTTATTCCTGCCTAGCTCGAATGTTGATACCATGGAAGAATGAAAATAAATCAATTAAAGAACGAGGAATGTAAAGAATAGAAAGTTGAAGTATAATGATTAATGAATCAGTTGGTGATTTTTATACACACTAAAGAACGAGGAATGTAAACATTTATCGAGATTAGTAACAAAAACTTCAGCTTCCTCTCGAGTCTTCTTTCCCTCCCATTCTTCTCTGTTCATGCTCTTGTTCTATAGGAGATTGGCAACCTCGCTCGAAATTGCTCCCTAACATTTGACAAATGATAGGGAGCTAATTCGAGGTAGTGTATGTGATCAGGCTTTGAGTTAGTTCTGACAAACTTTAACGAAGCTTCTAACAAGATCCGATGATATCTGATGACCCTTTAATTTAGAATATCTCCACTATTCAAAGAATTTTCGTAGTGGAACTTGAGGCATTACTTAATTCTTTCGTCAACTTAAATAACATATTTAGATAGCAATCCCAACAAACAAATCTAATCTATATGTTTCTTCATGCATGATAATGTATAGCATCAACCTAACATTTTGACTTTTTTTGTCATCACTATCCTATATTAAGAATGTGACTATTATAGTAACTACCTACTATTGGTATATTCATTTACTTATGATGACAAAAACAAAACCTATTTTTAAGCATTTTAGAAGTTATTCTATGTATGTTTTAACTCACATAAAACTTAAAAAATTGAGAAAACCTCCATCTAATCTTTAATTGGTGTATAAAACATTTTTAACTAAGTAGTTAATTTTTCACACGCGCCAATATTAGTATGAATTATGTAGGCAAAAACTTATGTGAGACGGTCTAACAGGTCGTATTTTGTGAGACGTATCTCTTATTTGGGTGATCCATGAAAAAATATTACTTTTTATGTTAAGAGTATTACTTTTTATTGTGAGTATCAGTAAGGTTGACCTCGTCTCACAGATAAATATTCGTGAGACCGTCTCATAAGAGACCTGCTCAATTCTCAATTATGTATAGTCAAACTAAATAATGTCCATACAATATGCCGTGACAGACTCACCCCTAATTTGTTCGGATCTTCCAAATTTCTGTTCAAAATGTTATTTCAAGTGTTGAAAATAATGGTAGTATTTTGACTACGTATTGTACAAAATGTTAGATCTTTGGTTGCAGTACTGTTCTTCAGGTAATCTGATATAGATCTGTCTCATTGTTGTAAATGTATTTTTTAAAATAAAAATATATCATTGTTACACTGATTAAATTTATGTCTGGCGTAGTTATTCATATCATTCAGAAATATTCAACAAATTTTTAAAAAAAAAGTAACTTCTGAACCGATTCTTTTAGACTTGAAATCTAAACATACCACATATATATTAATCTTATGAATGAATTTTGGATATTGAACGTAGCTAGATTATTTAAAGCATGGAGTGCGAGAGTTTGCAGTGTTAATTTTCTGATAAGATGTAAACTATATTATTTAATTTGCGCAGTAATTTTTCATACCATACCCGATTAATTAATTAGTACATCAAACAACAATGGCAGATGAGGTCGCTAGCTACTCCATATATATGTAAATTAAGATGATAGTGAACTTCATAGTATTATATTAAGTACAAATGCGTGCGATTCGTAGGTTTTGGGAAAATAATTAGGACACACGGGAGAAGATACTTTAAAAAAAATGCCTAAAGAGAGGAAAATATAAAGAAACCTCGGAACGGGTTAGACCTAGAATGTCTCATCAGGTCTCCTGCTTCGGGAAGACTGAGGGGAATATATCTTGCAGCGTCCCATAATCAGAAATCTGGTACTGTTGATTGTCAGCGTGTGTTTAAAGTTTGCTGATGATACACATTGCTGGAGCCGCCGCCTCCGTATCCGTATACATTGTAAGGCATTTGATGAATAAACATTTCTTGATCAGGATAGTTGGTCGGAGGGCAGTCCATTGTCAACGGCGGAGTTAGCATGGAGGGAGGGAATATTGTGGCCACAGTTCCCCGGAGACTTGTCGGAAGATGGTGGTTGTGTTGGCCTTCGTAGGTCGTGATGACGATCGATGGGTCTTGGTAGGATCTTTCGACGCGTTTCTTGACCGGACATTTCTGAGTCGTGCATCTGTAGTAGCTTCTGCAAGGGGCATTAGCAGCTTTTGTTATTAAGTAGTGCGGAATATTCTTCAAAAAAAGGGGTTGTTTTTAGAAAATAACATCGTTGACTACGGTTGCCTGAGATCCTGAATTCAATTCACACTAGGGTTGTTGTGTTCAAACTACGTGCAAATTAAAGGTGTTCAAAGAGTCATTTTTAAAAGTAGTACATAAATTTGGTTCTTCCAACATATACCGACTAAAGTACAAATGTATACATATAAATCTGAGTGTATATGCATGCAAGTTGTTATTAGGTACGTTACGTTTAAGGTTGAATACAAGCAAGTGGATTGCGAATCATGAATATTAATTAGCTTGTAATTATTGTACCAGGAAACTCGATAAATTTCGAGGAAATTAACATCGAATAAACCTTGGATATGGGCTATTCTTGACTGCTTTTTGTCCATATTTTCTCCATCTGTATCCATCTTCCAAATGATCAACTTCACTCTTCGTCATGAAAGCAAATATGGGCTCCCTTTGCTTCTTCTCTCCTTTCTTCTTACCTTTGGTACCCCTTCATTCATCAATTGATAACATTAATAATTAACTTTAATTTCGACAAAGAATAAATAAAAAATAAGAATCTAACTCTTTCTTAGAGCTGCTGTCTTCTCCATCTTCAGGGTTCTCTTTTTTACCATCTGCTTTCTTGTTCTTGCTCACATCTTCCTCACCTGCAGCTGCCTCAGTGGAAGAAGAGGAAATCGATGAGTTGGGCGTAGTAGGGTTTTCACCACCGTCCACCACCGGTTTCTGCTCATCCTTCGCTGTGTAAAACACCTCAGAAGACGACCCAAATGAATCCGGAACGTTCTGTCCAAAGCTTCCATGCAAAATCCCGCCGGTGAAACTCATGTAACTATTAGACTGGTCAATCATTAGCAGATTCTGAACAGATGGGTTCTGCATATAAGCAAAAGTGTTTCCGGCGGTGTTGTTGCGGCCATTATCAACATGATCTTGAAAGGGGTGGTGATAGTAGTAGTCGCTGAAATTTTCAGACATGGAGATTGAGGAAAGAAGAAATTAAGTAGGGTTGCAAAGGAAGAACAGGATTTGACAATTTGGGCAAATTTTGCTTGTGAAGTCTTTATATTTAAGCTTTGACGATGTATCCTATTACTTTTATACGGGTCCCATTTAATACAGTTTTTTGATTGACAAAATTAATGAAAATATAATATAGGAAAATGAGCATATTGTAATAAAATAAAATTGTGACACAATGGGTATAAATTGTATGTGAGTTGTGTCAGCAGTTCAGTGAAGTAGTCTTTGTTTACGAAACGTCAATGTTTCAAAAAATTGGTTAACCTGGCAAGAACGAGTGGCCTGGCACGTGTCCCCACTGATCCACCGCCATTTTGACCAAAAGCGACACTTCGCTGGCACGTGGGAGATGTTCTTTGGTTAATTCTCCGGAGTTTGGTATCTCTTTGCCCCCCATTGTCCCTTAATTACATGTCAACTTTCCATTCTCCTTTTCACATTTTTCATTATTTGAAACCTAAAAAATGGTTCCATAAAGAAGAGATGCACTTATTATTATTATTACCGTGAACTAATTTTTTTTTTTTGTGGCAATGAGAATGCCTAACATGTATTTGGATAATTTCTGAATAAATGGTTTTGAAATTTATAGATTTCAAAATTTTATGTATTGAAGTCGTTTAAAATCTATTCGCGGAATTCCGTCGAAAGATTAACTAACGTTGGTGTCGAAAATGATAAATTTAACAATCTATGGCGCTTTGTTCAAAATCAAAGCACATGATATATCATATGGTCCTCTCTACTTGCCGACCAAAAAACATACTGTTGTGTTGTTATTTTGCTATAAAAAAACAAAAACATGTGAAGCATTATTCTTTTAGAAAGCTCGCATTTTTGTAAATAACTTAATAATTTGACAAAAATAACCCTAGAACAAATACTATTTTTCGATATTACTCTCTCAAAACATAAGCCTTTTTATGTTTTATTTTTGTTTTTAAATTAATATTTAACTTAATTAAATAAATATCTAAAAAAAATTAATGAAATATCTTATAATTGAAGCATGATAATATAGTAATATGTTTACATTCAGACGGGCAAGTATGACCGGCTTGCCATGTCACATCCCAATTAACATGCTCACTATAAATCAAATAAGGAATTTTTTTTTTGACACGTGTTTTCTATTTAACTCAATTCATTAAAAAGATTATATTTTTATATCAAATTTATAATTTTTCAATTTAAATATAGATCACGTCGATACATTTAACGAAAATATATCTTTGAGACCGTCTTCTCGTATATAATATGCGATTTGAATTTAATCTGTTCGAATGGAAATTGGAGAAATTTATATATTATTTCGACTTCACATGTAATAATCCTAAAGTATAAGGTTTGGTCAAAACCAAATCACTGCTAATCTTCTTACCAGTTAGTGTTACTCGTTTGGAGGGATCTGTACCGACAATTAAAGGAGAACTATTATATATGAACGTTTTGGCTACTCAATTATTTACATTTAATTACATTTTCAGATTAATAAATTCTTCAATTCCTTCAATTTTTGTTATTTCTTGAACTTTTTTTAAAAAATGACTGTCAATAAATAATTGCTTGAATAAAGTTAATGATAATGTTTATTTAGTATCCATGCATTGCATAAAGAACGAGTAGAAAATGACCATATAGGTTGTTTTATATATTATATACATATACGAACCATAATATACTTTTTTTACGTACATAGTAAAAGTAATAATTCGATTTTATATAGTAGAAATATTTTTGAAAATAGGAAAAAATATAAATTATAAATACTCTATATAAAAATGTATTTTAATTTATTGAAAATGGCGAATATATTATATATGACAAAAATTTGTGTGAGACTATCTCACGTATCTCTTATTTGTGTCATCCATGAAAAAATATTACTTTTTATGCTAAGAGTATTACTTTTGATCGTAAATATCAGTAGTGTTGACTTGTCTCATAGATAAAAATTTGAAAGACCATCGCACAAGAGACCTACTATGAGATAAGTTGAGTACAAATGCATGCACACCATTAACTGCAGAAAGGTTGTGATTTAGAATTTTTCCCTTTTTTTATAGAGATATAATATCAGTCACACGATATATCGATTTTTCTCTTTTGAAAAAGAATATCGAATGAGTCTATATTTTAATAAATTTATAAATAGTGAAATCTGAAAAAAGAAATAATCTTAATAAGTTAAAAATTTGTTAAGTGAAACGATATGATTGAATATGTAAGAATTTTCCATGACAAAAAAAAGGGGCATGAGATTGTTGACCTTAGTAGCGTCGACAAGTGTACGTAAGGCCGTAAATGGCCTTTGATATTTGATTCCAACCAAGTCCCGATCACTGCAGAATTCAAAGGTGGCATCTAATATATATCTGTTTTGATATTGAAAGGGTTGTTGCACATAAACTTACAGTACATAACTGTAAATTAGTATATCGGAATTTGATGTTGTGCTTTACATTGTTAACATCAGCACATAATACTTGGCACAAATTAATAATTAACACACACGTAACTTTAATAAATGAACACCAGTTATTTAAATCATGCACAAGTAAGAATACTTGTGTGACGACTCATGGCAAGAAAATTCACAAGAAAATTATGTAACTCATTTTAACAAACCAATACTTGTGAGACTAACAAACCTAAATTTCTTGACACTCAAAGACACCAAAATACATCAAAACAAATCGCTACTAAAAACTAGATGCATAAAATTGACACATATAGCACAAAGCCAAACACAATCACTCTTCGATCAACATTCTGCGTCAGTGTTGTTCTTGGAGTGTTGTCAACACTAGACAGCAACACGATCACGATGTGAGTCAATCACTCAAACTCTTTACGTGAATCTTCAAAATCGAATTTGATCAGTTTCAGCAAAAACTTCATTAGCCGTAAGCAACTCTTCTCTCGTCGTCTTTTCTGCTTTAATCGACCTAACTTTCACAATATATAAAACTCTTCTTGATCAAGATTTTCATAGATTTTCCCACCTATAAACAAGGAAACCTGAATTTTAATAGGATCTCACTCTATTTAAATTATATTATATCTTATAGATGAGTTCACAAATTATCTTGAATAATTCTCAAGAATAAGATTATCTATATTTAGGAAAACAAATCTTATGAATGATCAAGTCAATTCAAATTAGTCTCGAAATACAAAATAGAGACTATTAATTGATTCGGAATCAAATATTCATTTCAGATATGCTACATACACATCATGTTATCTCTACTAGCATCGCTGATGAGTTACTCACATATTGAATGTAGTGAAATATATCAAAATTATACTTCCAATAAGTGAGTTGGTCGTCATCGATGCTCACATAAAGAATACGGTGAACGTTCGTCGTATCAAAATTTATATGCATAATTTCAGTGACATGTCCATGAACTCTAGATATTGACCTATCCACGAAATTCATACGCAAACCATACGTAAAATTGTTAATTTTAATTAGTACAATTTAAGATTTTAAGTTATGTCATTGGTATCAATAATTTTATAATATTTGGTGTGTATTTTTATTTAATAAAAATTATGATTAAAGGGGACATTCATGTATCAAAAGTTTACCATGTTGCAATTTGATAAATATTGGACCACAAAGTCTAAAGTTCTGAGTCGAAAAACGTGATTAAGTCAGCTGTTGACTGATTCAATGGTCTCACTTTCCAACAAAAATAAATAAATAACGAATAAGACAACATATTTTAATTATATTCCCTTTTCTAGTACTATTACGTCGCCATTTTCTCCTACCGTTATATATTAATAAAAGATACACACGAATTACATCTGTTATTATAATTTTTAATTTGATCAAATAATATTAAAAAATTAACATAGAATTATTTTCGATTTAGAAGAGTTCTTTAATTTAAAATGGAAGTTTTGTTTAGATTTTTTTCTATTCTAAGATAATTATTTTAAAAGTGTCAAACTTAATAATAATATAATAATAATAATATAGATGACATATTTGATTTTTATTTATATATAAATTTAATCTAGTCAAAAGAATAATTAACTGATCAAATATTAAAATTTGACAATTAGAATTGTGATGTGGCTTTCAATTAAGTAAATCGACAACTCTTAATTATTTAGGATTTGAATTTTTGAGAATTTTATTGTAATTATTTATTGATTAACTGTATTATACAATACATAATGATATTATAAATCCTTAATTATATTTTTAATTGTGTATCCAAAATAAATTTTTAATAAAATGAAATAATTTTAATCCAGTATTATCAACAACTTATTTAAATTTAATCTCACTATTATTCCGTGTATTTATTTTAAGCTATATATTATTAATATTTTTAAATTTAATTTTTTATAATGAAATTATTTTAAAATATAATATAAATTGTAGAATATAGTTAATCATAATTCAAATTTTTTGTTTGTATACATTATGATATATTTGATAAATTGTAATACATAGGATTATACATTTGGCATTCAAAAAATCATATAATTAAATTATATTTGATGCCTTATCTATAGACAATTGGAAGAGGGAAGCAAAGTCAATTTCCCAATCATTATATCCCATCTACTCCATTTGGAATGTATATATTGAACGAGTCAACAAATTTTTTGAACATTTTTAAACTTCGGAATTTACGTCTCATGCCAACTCTAATTGAAGCATTAGATTTTCAATTAACTTGACGATGGGAAGAGATAGAATAGTGATTTTGACTTAAAATTACACTGAAATCCCACAAACTATGCACCAATAAAATAATGACTCAGTCTCATCTTGGATAACTCAAATAAGAGATCTGTCTCATAAATACGATTCGTGAGATCGTCTCACACAAATTTTTACCTAAACTAACATAGCAATTATACCTTTTTACCGATAAATATTTCGATAAGAAATCTTTATATATATATATATATATATATATATATATATATATATATATATTCACGCCTCCCGAGACATTAGTGGATTAAGTAAGTTGATACTAGGTAAGTATTGTTTTTAAATGATGATCGTGCAAGACTTGACTTGGTCCAACAACCCCCGATTTGTCATTAGTTTTCTAAATCATTTTTTTAAATTATATATTATGCAACCAACAGTCTTTCAATATCTTTTGAGTCACTATTTGATTTATGACCATGTCGATCTATTTCAACAAAGGGAAATGGAATAAACCATGTGGCTGATGGCTCCCTGCCTCATCTTAGTTTAAAGTTTAAAAGGACAAAATTCTAAATGTTTTTAAGTTTATAGTTAAAACTTCTGATAAATAATCTCACAGATCTTGTCGACCCAAAAAAAATATTTTGAACATAAAAATGTAATATTTTTTATAGAACACGTCGGATTGGAGATTCATCTTACAAAATTGATCAACAAGACAATCAGTTTTTGTGTGATTCAAATAGTTTATGCTTTTACTAATATCTATTTAAAATGATAGTTTTATAACTTGAAGAACCTTAGTTTCGGAATAACTTGATGTGTAAGCATTGAAAAAACACATTCAGCATGTACATAAAATTTGTCAGTTGAGATTTTACCAGCAGTTTCGAAAACAAAGGTTGTGTTTACGTCAGATCATTTTATTCGAAAAGTGGAAATGAATTAAAAAAAAATTGAAAAAACGATTCCTGTAATTGGAAATTTGAAACACCAAATTTAAAACTAAAATTGAAAATTTTGACAAGCGATAATATGAAATCAAGTAAAGAAATAAAACTAACGTAAATTCAAATTCCAATCCTTCCATCAAAATAAAATGGAAAAAAAGAAAAACAACTCTGAACTGTCTTGCTACGTTACAAGACTATATATATTAGTTGATCAGTCAGAAAAAAATCATTGTTATATTAATTCCTCATCATATTTTAGTTCATACTTTTCAAGTTTCCCTCATCTGATCGCCTTTGCCTCGGCACTCCATATCTAAGCAACTTATAGAAGAAACAAGAACCGCTATCATATATACAACGAAATGAACATGTCGAACTTCCATACTTTGTTAGCACTAACTGGCTGACGTATTTCCACCCGAGACGAGCCATGTATCCTGAAAGACCCCGATGCTTTGAACTTTAGGTAGAAAAACTGGTCTCATCTGTTGTCCCACGATCGTTGCAAACCAAAACAGAGGTCACACGGCTCCTTTGTATTTAATGATCTCTTGTATGCTAATAATATTTTCAAGAGTTCTGGAGAGGAACCACCATTGTGTAGCAGAAAACAACAGATAATATCATAGCTTCGTACAATCTGTAGATGAACTGCATCTTTTTGATCAGTGGTGACTTTCAATAAGATCGCCTAGGGTGATCTTACCACAGTTTCCAGGATCCAAACGATCAAACTGTCTGCATATCTGCAAGATGTCTTTTTCCGAAACCTTGCACATTTCTTTAAGCTTGTATATTACGTACTCGGATTTACTGCACATAACACGAGAAGGAACAAATCATTTTTTAAAAAAACCGAGCACTATGTCAAGAAAGAGAGAGATAAAATATATAGTCGAAACAAAAATATGGAATTTCATAATTAGATTTCATTCCTAGGGGAGTCGATATGCAAATAGAAGTATGTAAAGTGTTAAAATATACAGAGAATTTTTCACTCGAACCATAAAATTTGTATCCATCAGACGAATTTGATGGGAATACCCTGGTGCAATTGTTACCAGTACACAGGATAAAGTTATTACTGCGCCTCGAAATGTGAGAAAAGTTAAATTGTATATGCATATAATCCGTCTCATAATCGAGAAACTAAAAAGGTCATCTTAACAATTAAAGAACAAAAATAATTTTCAAGAAGCAATGAACACGAAAAGATCTCAATTGCCTATTTAAGTGAAATTCCTAAGTTCAGGGCAGGTTCATGAAAAGGAGGTACACTGGTTGGTTCTTGGACCTGTATATAAAGACGCACATAAGTTCGGAAACTATAGTTTAGTTCTTGCATAGTTTGGAGGTTCAAAATGGATACACAGGTGCTAAACTAGAACCTAGTAAACCATCTCGATTTAAATATGTCAACACATACTTGTATCAACTACAATTTCCAGTTAACTAAATTACTGACAGATAATTAAGAACATACCTCACAAAACCATTGTTATCAATATCAGCAGCAAGAAATTGAGCTACAGTCATATCTTGTCCAAGCACCCACTTTGCCATCCTTCTATGCCGCTTATCGACTCTGGCCTCAGCCAAGTAAAGAAAGGCTCTAGCAACCGCAAGTGTAGACACAAGCAACCAAACCGATGCAAAAATCCGACCCGTTACAGAATTAAATGCCCTGTCACCATATCCAACGGTTGTGACAGACATAACCGACAAATAGAATGAATCCAATAAATTCATCTTCTCAACAAAATGCAAAACAGCAACCCCAATTCCAATACAAAGAACCACAACCCCCAAGGCCAGTGTCACTTTCATCCGAATCCTCATCCTCCCCTTTTTCACATCAATAATATAAGATCCAGGATCATGAGATCCCCTACCCTTGATAGTCCTTAAAAGATAGTTCTCTTGTAAATCAAGCACATAACTAACCATCCCAGATAACAAAATATCAATAAACCCAAACCCCACAAGTACAAATGCAATAGAAAACAGCTTAGTTAAAGTACTATCAGGGGTTATGTCGCCATACCCAATCGTACACATTGTCACAATGCAAAAGTACAAAGCATCAACCACAGGATGTGTCTCAACCCCCCTGAATTTATCCTTGTTGACAAAGTAAATAACCACACCAAGAGCCAAATACACGATCAAAAGCAGAAAACCCTGTCTCACAATTGAAGATTTACCAAACTGTGGCTTCTTTGTGCAAGAAGAATGGTCAATCTCATTGATGGTAGCCATGGCAGGCGCAGTCTTGGACCTGTGGAGATTGCTTTTGGAAGCTGAATAGTTGGGATCACGCAACCAAGATTTTTGGTTTTCTGGATCAAGATTGGATCTTTCATCGTCAATATTGGTGATAGAAGGTTTGGGGGAGGTGAGGCTTAAAGTCAAGGCCTCGAGAATGCTTGAAGAGGAAGTCTCCTTCAGAAGGGATGATGAAGATGAAGGGGAACCAAAGATGAGCATGTCTTTGAGTTCTTTAGAGGAAGGGGTGAGGGGCATCGGCGGAACCGTAATTTCAGCGTTTTCTGGTACAGGGCAAAGCGGTGGTGGCGGTGATGGTTGTGACATTCTGGGGCTGATATAAGGGAGGAGGGGTTCTTTTTCCATTTGGGTTGCGCGGGGGAATAGGCGTTGAAGCTTGGTGAATTGCCGTTAATGTTCCAAGATTCCCGGTGGTGGCAGCGGTGGCGATGGTGAGGATGCAAGCACTTTGAGAATCCTTACAAAAGGTCAAATGGTTCGGTTTGGGATCTGTGATTCTTGGATGTGCCTACATTGTAAGCTATTAGGTAATGATCGTGAGCAAAATTAAGGAAACAAGTCGGTCATATATATATGTGTATGTATATATATATATATATATATATATATGTGTATATGTAATTGATTTTTATATAAAAAAAAATTAGACGAAAATGATTTATGCCGTACTAAATGAAACTGGAAATTCGATTAAAATGGGGATGGATCGTTGACGAAGCATTAAATTAAAATAATTCAACTTTATGTATATACTGTCATTACACTGCCACCGAACCTGGTAATCTCGTCTTCTAGGAAAATATCAAAACGCATCGGATTTTGGATAAATAATATATGGATTTCAATTCAATTTAGAAATTTTTTTACATCTTAAGATATGGTCAGCATTTCACTTTATAAATTCAAAAGCTTTGAATTGACTATTAAATTAATGGATAATTTAATAATTATGATACATGGAAAAGAAATTTAAATGACTCACGCTGCTTCAAAAAAAATAAAAATTTTAGGAAAAATGACATGCAAAAGGTGATCAATGTCAAGGTCTCTCCGTTCAATTAAAGATGATAATAAATCGGATTTGAGTAAGATTTATATACTCCATCACCTTATTTATTATATCCATAATCTCAAATTTGAATTTGAGTAAGATTTATATACTCCATCACCTTATTTATTATATCCATAATCTCAAATTTGAATTGTTTCATGTAAGATACGTATATTTACTAAAACGACGAGAACGTTATGGAAAAATAAATATAAAAATTATCAATTAAATATTATAGAAAAATAACAAAATATTAGAAACAATTTATTTTAACATAATTATGCTACACAAATTACATCAACTTTATATTAATAATTTTTTTTTCATCCGACTAATTCAAAAAATCATATTAAAATTCACATCATAGCCAAAAAATATTCTGCTTGGATATAGGTAGGATTCATTAAAACCCGTCTTCATCCTAATATCTGAAAATCCTCATATCTGAAAATCCTCATATCTTGTTACTCATTTATTTAATCGAATAAAAAATCTTCTTTATATCCTCCTCTATTCGTGACGAGTATCGTATTTTCATCATGTTCAAAAGAAACTGTCCACCCTACGTTAAATATATAACTAGAATGTATATTGTAAAATGATATTTGAGACTAAATATGTAATTAAGAAAAAAGAAGAGAGATATAAAAGCTCACAATAGTATTTAGGAGTAGAAAAATTAAATTCTCGAAAAAATTAACACAAAATAATTAAAGTAAAAAATTTTAAAAGTCAAAATAAATTATTTTAAATTCAAAATATTATATTCAAGTATATTATTAAGAGTATTTTAGAAGAAAAAATGTTATGACAATCAGCATGATTGTAATGTTACACAAACGTTCTATGTATGTTCACAACTTTGTGTTACCGAGTGAATGTAAATGCATTTTTTATTCTAATTCAGAACCTTTGCTGACAAAATATATCAGGAAGCCAACTGCAATTCTTGAAACAGATCGCAGGAAGTAGCCCATAAATCCTCAGCAAGCTTCACATTGCGAGAGAGCGCCGAAGATTTCAGACAACACCCACTTCCTCCGAAAAAGTATACTCCTGATATTTCCTGAAATAAATTGAGGAGCGAAATAAAATTAGGGGCGATTTCTTAAATTAGAAGGAGCCAAACAAGTTCGTAGCTCGAAGACACCATATAGCTTCCTTGATTATTGATTATAATTGATGCTTTGGCGTCTAAAACCTCGAGTATCATTCACAATAGAAACAATTGGTAAAAAACTAAACTATGCATTCAATAAGCAGTACACAATTAGAATGTCAGAAGCTTACTGGAGGCGCAAGCGCTCCATCAACTATTGCGCGTACACCGGTTTCAGAAGAGTGGAGCAGACCCAAAAGATTCAAGACTATATAAGCCATCTGGGAGATGCATGAGGGAATTTCTCGCATGATATTGGTTTTCACGGCTCCAGGATCTACGGCACTTGAGTATCAAAAAAGCCAAAATCAATTAGAAAACATTGAAAGCATGACTTGGAATCACGACAATTATCACACTCGTGCTATGAACATTCAGCAATGTAAATGAGTAATAGACTGAAAATTGTGCAGTAAACCATATAATTTAATCATAACACGACTTTTTTCCACAGCCAAAAAATGACAAGAAACCAAACAACAATGATTAAAATTCATCCACAATTATCAAAGTTCTATACATACATCCATAATCCAATGGAATCTCTACAACTTAGCACAATTTTTTAAGTCTAGACTTGTAACAATCATTTGATGCTCTTATTGTGTCACTTTCGCAACATGCACTAAAATCATAATATCATAAGGTACGTCACAATACTCAGCTAGGAACAAAAGAAGTTTGAAATGAAACAAGATGATACAACCGAATTAATGAAAATTGCTTACACAACAGAGAGGTGATGAGATTTCTCTGCTCTGCCAGCTTGTCGATGAAGTTCATACGTGAAAAGTAGAAGGCATACTGTCGATCGAAAATGCTCTTAGCAATCAAAATGGCAAACAATCAAATTAACCCGAGTTTCAAAAGAAGCTTCTCACATTTAGAATACTCGTATATTTGAGCATAGGGGTAGCACCTAGATTTCAAAAAACACGTTCCTGAAACAGTTTCTCTGTCTGCCGGCATGTCCCAAACTGAACCCAAAAGAAACAACGATGCTCATGAAAGACCATTAGAGTTTATTTTGTTCAGAAAGTGCGACCATCATCAGAGTGAGAAATTTTCATCAAATGGGAAGGGCATGGACATGGTATACACATGGATCATTAGAAACAGCCAGTTGACACGGTAATCGAAGTGGAAACGGAGGCTAAATTACAACATCATGAGATTGTCACGACTTCATATAGTGCAGGTTATAAACAAACTTACCATTCCAATGTGTAAAGGATGAGACATTGACCACACGAGAAGGAATGGGGCTATTTTCCAGAAGAGGAAGTAAAACTTTGGTAAGACAAAATGCACCAATATAATTAATAGCCATCATCCTGAAAAATTAAGCAAATTTAATTATTTGCTTATTTTCAGATACATAAACAACAGACTATTTTATTCTCTTCCTATCTTGGCTTTAATTTTACAAGTAGTCAAGCCAGTCTACTACAAATTATGTGATGCTATGACAATTATAGGGAAATACTCGGTAATAACTGATCATATCCTTCTGAGGTGATTCTACAAGAAGTTGCCAGGATCCCAGCATTATTTATCAGGAGCTGAATAGAAGGATGAATGTTTGAATCTATTAGCCAGTGCTGAATAGAGCTTTTGAATTTGATGATCGATTTTAAGGAAGATAAATCAAGCTGAAAAGCTTTCAAACACGCGTCATTGTTTTGACTTCTGATAGCAGACAAAACCTGAAAAATAAAACTATTGAAAAATCATTCATTGTAAAGTAGGATGTGCATTGCTGATGTAAAAAGCAGGTGCAACACCTTTGACAGCAGTTCAGATGACCGTCCAACTGCAAGTATGAGAATAAATTATAATTCAGCTGAGAAAAAAGATAGACTACTATTTTTTTGTTAATCAACATGAAAGAGGATGATTTTCTCAATAAGAATCCTAGCATGGAATAATAAATTGATTTTCAAAAAGAGCGATCTTCCACATTTTAAAAAATGAAAAAAAAAACTATGCAATAAGTTGAAATATTAAGCACGCTATGTGATTATAAATTTCTTATAAAGGAAGAGTAGAAAAGAGAATACCAAGAACAACATAAAATCCCTCTTTTGAGAGAGCATGTGCCGCAGCAGCGCCCAGACCAGATGTGGCCTGTAAATCAATCAGCCAAAACAATATATTTGCCTCAATTCTAGCATTTATAACTGCTTATTGCATTGTATCAGAACCATATGCATTCACAATCATTACGATCTTATAGAAGGACAATGATGATCAATTTACCCCTGTTATTACGCAGATGGGGAGCCCCCTCAGAGTCGCTGCCTCGGATTTGGGTTCTTGGGGAGGACCGCCAGAATAAATTTTCGATTTTGACAAGAAAAGGGTACGGGAGAACAACTTCAAGAAGGAAAAAATGAGAGATAGAGTCCAAAGGACTGCCATCCTCCAGAATTGCACAGTGCGTATAAACTGAAAAGCCTCTGTCACCGCCTTCACCACTTTCATCCTTTACTCTCCAACGCTTTGAGAAGTCTACAAACTGACTAAGCAAAGAAGAATTCAACCTTCTCTTTTACGTTACAGAGGAAGTAATCGCACCCACAGGATATAACAAAATCTGAAATTTCTCACTTGAGGAGACTTTTAGACCGTCATTGCTGTATAAATATTGGTTAACTTGCACGAGTATGAAACGTCTCTCAGTACCACAGAGCAAGCACTCGATGAATTCCTCGAATACCTAAAATCGAGTTTTATTCACATGAATGAAGATTATAATCTAGTAAACATAAAAAGCTCCAAAACACATTAGAAGCTGCGAAAAATACAAATCGTATGCACTAGTTTCTCAACAGGAATAAATCATGCATCATCGTATCAACCTAAAAATCATAAAGATATCCAACAATCACTTAGAAACGACAGCGATATACAAAATCTAACGATTTTTACATAATTCCAAGCACGAAACTAACATTATTGAAAAACACAAATTAAATTACTCGGAAAAGCAAGAGTTGAGAAGGTCATTTTGTGTTTTTCTCAATCAAAATCATTGCTCCTCGGCGACGGCAACCGCCAGACCGCTGCCGCGTGCGGTGTGATTTTCTGGTCTTCACTCTCTTGTGTTTGGCTTGTTGCTTCGCCCGCACTGCTTTGTATGTTTTGAAAAAAGTGTAATTGCACGGGAGTTTTATTAATTTTTGTTACATGAAATCCACTTTTAATTTTGTGGTAAAAATTGACAATTGTAACCTCCCATTGATTGTGGTAAAAATTGACACATACATGAAATCCACTTTTAATCCACTTATTCAAAAAATTATTTTAAATTTATAAATATCCATAAAATATAATAAAATTATTTCTAATTAAACTCATTGCTAATTATATATCATCTTACTTTTATTTGTTTTCAAATTTTCCTATGAAGTGAACTTTTATTCTTATGTTTTTTATATTTTATCTCGAACTTTTAAAAGATTTGGATGATCACTTTTTTTTGGAAATTTTGTAAAATATAAACACACAACATATATAGATAGGTTCAGTTTAAGATTTTTTTAGTTATTTTAGATTATTTTTTTACGAAATATCTATATAATATCACCTACATTTTACTTATAGGTTTGAAAAAAAATTAGTATATATTGATATCATAATTTTCATCATTTAAGATCTATCTATTTCATACAACTTTTTATTTTTTATAACAATTGCTTAATTGATTTGAAAATATATTTTTTATTTTCTACAATTAAACTTTCAAATTTAGATAATATAAAACTACATTTTCTATAGTTAGTCAGGTTCAAATTCAAGTTTAGATTCGGATTTTCTCGTTGATTGAGGTTTGGGTGGGTCGAACATTTTTTTAATAATATCATGTATCAACTGAACTCACACAAGTTGACACCCTAACTAGGTGCAACATATATTATCCATACAAAGATTGCTAATTCAAAGTACACCAAATCACTTTGGCTCATTAAAAGTTTGAGTCAACCGCAACGCGAATCTAGCCAATTTTCACGTAAAGCGCAACCACTTTTTAAATAAACATTCGCGTGAATAATGGATAACCAACAAAACATGCAACTGATACGCCATTCATCATCAAAGTCTTGGTCGACTGGAACAAAACAATATTCCACTACATCAAAATGTTCAGTCTTCAAAAAGCAGTCTGGTATTCTCACGTTAGAAATCTAGTATCCGTATGTTATCAAACATTCCAAAATTCAATCTAAATAAGGTGCTAGGAGATTTGAACTAATACTTCAAAACAAGACTTGATGGATTAAAAGGTCCATACCGGAAACTCTAATGATAAAATCAGAAAGAAGACTCAGATTTGATAGAAAATAAAAGAACCTTTACCAAACATGCCTAATGTTGTATTGTCTGGCAAAACATTAAGCTTCTTCAAACAACCTGCAGCAAGGAATTCAAAAACTGTGAAAGACAGACGGATAGTAAGAATAAGCTTCTTGACCCATAAGTTACATTGATCACAGGATATTATTCAGCCAGTCATTTTCCAAAGCTGTTGGTAGCCTTAAAACCAAAGCTTTCACAGGCATGCTCTATTACCAATAACCAGCCTTAATCAAGGTTTTCCAATTTCAATATCGTCATTATCTGTAGTAGTTCGAATTCCAAATTGGGTAATTAACGGATTAATGGTGATTAAGAAGGTTTAATGTGTAATTTTGACCGTGGTCATGATCGGACGGACCGAAGATGGTTCGGTAGCACCGAAGAGTTCGGACGATCCGAAGTGGGTTCGGTGGATCCGATCATGAGGTGTCAAGAGTTGATCGACACGTCAGTTTACATGCAAGTTCGGATGATCCGAAGTGTAGGTTCGGTGGATCCGATCATGAGGTGTCAAGAGCCGATGGACACGTAGGAGTTCGGATGATCCGAAGTGGGTTCGGTGGATCCGAACATATCCTATAAATAGTGCTCGGATTTCCTCATTTTGCATTGCAAATTCTTGAGTTGTGTCTCATATTTGAGAGGTTTGGAAGGTTTCTAGGGTTAGTTGTCGGTCGAGCGATAGCCAAGAGCTACCAGGATTGGTAGCGTAGCGACGCCTGAGTTACGAGGCAATCGACATCAAAGGGCTGTCGACGGACGCAGGTAAACCCTAAACCTTTGGTAGTACTGGTTTTGCTAGTCGAGCATGGTAGTATTGTTCATTGGGTATGCTTTTGATGCGTAGACTTGTTCTAGACCTGATTAGCGGTGTTGCGTAAGGCTAGGCTTGCTGTGATAGAGGTACGAAAGTACTATCCGAGATATCCTGGTCGAGTATACATCCTTATATGTGTTGCATGATTATGTGGTGCATTGATATATGTCATATGATGCATGCTATTATGTCACGTTTTATGATGCATGTTGCATTTCATGTTGAGCCGTATCTCCTTCGAGATAGCCTTTACTGTTGAGCTGTATCTCTTTCGAGATAAGCTATATCTTGTGGGGCCGCTCAGCCCTGTCTTGTCTTGTGGACGCATGGACACCGAGAGTACACAGTGGCCGACGGGTCCGGAGGGCTTCGGTGATCCGGGACATTTTAGGTCCACGTCTGTTCTTGTAGTGGATGCAGTGACCCAGAGGAGTACCGCGCGGCACTATCCACTTGGCGCCTCTAGACTGAGCATTTTGAGATCCTTTGTTACTCCTGTTTCTTGACTACCCTGGTATCATATCTTAGCATGTGCATTTCATATAGGCTTGTATACTCATGCTTTTGTACTGGGCGTTCTTATCGCTCACGTCCTCGGTTTTGTTTATCTTGGACACCCCATTCCCATGGGGCAGGCCTCAGGTTGGATGGCTCAGGAAGAGCAGGAGGAGGACAGTGAGTAGCTGGTTGGTTTAGTTTTCAGTACTATTCTATTCGATATGGTTGTACCGAATATATTTTGAGTTGTTCTGATTTCGATTGGGTTGTATAACTATTGTCGTCGGCCATATTTCCGCTGTTATCTCTGATTATTATTAATTAAGTTAATTGCATGCTTAGTTCTTGATTAGTAGGTGATTCTGGAACGGGTCACTACATTTATGGTATCAGAGCATGCTTACGATTTTGGGATATAGATTCTGTTTTGGGATTTTCGTTGACCATTTTACCATTTTCCCCATTCTATCTTGTAGCGATGGCTGACCACTTTGGTGATGAGAGTAGTCAGGGAAGTGTAGGTCGTTGGGGTGACCAGGACGATCGTAGGCGTCATCGTGAACATCGTCATCGTCGCGATGGTCCTAGGCGTTTTGATTTGCACCGTTTCATTCAGATGGGGCCTAAGCCTTTAGTCGGCGGTGAGACTCCCGATGATGCTGAGGATTGGTTAGAGCGCATGGAGAGTTGTTTCCGTGCATTCCAGTGCACCGAGGAGCAGAGGATGGAGACCCTTAGTTTTCTTCTCGAGGGCCGTGCGCGCAAGTGGTGGCGATCGACTTCTGCGCCGATAGTCCAGTCTCAGGGTAGGGTGACTTGGGCCGATTTCCGTGCAGCTTTCATGCAGCTATACTTTCCTCCAGCCCTTCGCCAGGCAAAGACGATTGAGCTCCTGAATCTTAAGCAGGGGAGTATGTCTGTTGATGAATATCAGCAGAAGTTCTTCGAGTTGTTACCCTTTGCCCCTCATATCAGTGGCAGTTCTGAGGCCAAGTATGACCATTTCCTCCAGGGTCTTAACCAGGAGATTTTTGATCGAGTCACTGTCTGTGATAATCCTACTTCTTATGATGGATTAGTGAACAGGTGTCGCCAGGCAGAGATCAGTCTCCAGCGTGGTAGGGCTATTCTTTCTTCTAGACCTCCGAGTACTTTGAGCCCTCGATCTCAGTCTTTCAAGAAATCTGGTTCTTCTTCTTCTGGATCTGGATCTCGGTCTAGCGGTGTTTTTCGCTTTGGTAAGAAGAAGGTTTCTTGTGTGCATTGCGGGAAGAACCATCCATCGGAGCAATGCCGATCAGCCGCGGGAGCTTGTTTTCAGTGCGGAGAGATGGGTCATCTCAAGAAGAATTGTCCTCAGTTGCGAGGTGGAGCAGGATCTGGTTCCGGATCTCAAACGACTGTTCAGCAGAGGAGGCAGGGTCAGGCAGTGGGTAGTTCAAATCTTCGACCTCGTGCCCAAGGTCAGGTTTTTGCGCTGAACCAGGATCAGGCTGCAGATGAAACGGAGAGAGTCATAGCAGGTACTTTTCGTTTATGCGGTATTCCTGCTTTTGTTCTTATTGATACCGGAGCATCACATTCATTCATTTCTGCACGATTTGTTAAGCGTCATAAGTTACCGTATGTTTCTCTAGACGTCATTCTTTCTGTTTCTACTCCGATGGGTCATTCGGTGTTAGCAAAGCGTCTAGTGATGGGTTGTCCCTTAGATTTTGAGGGTAACGAATTGATTGCGAATCTTATGATCCTGGAGATGGAAGATTTTGATTGTATTCTAGGTATAGACCTATTGACTACATACCGAGCTACCGTGGATTGTTACCAGAAGCTTGTTCAGTTTCGTACGACTGAGAGCTCTAGTTGGTTTTTCTATGGTGAGGGAGCGCGACCTCCGATGCCAGTGGTATCTGCTCTGAAATCCTGTCGTGCTTTAGAGGCGGGCGGGGAAGGCTACCTCATCTATGCGATTGATTCCTCCACAGGTAGTGTTGGTATAGATGATATTCCAGTGGTTTGTGAATTTCCTGATGTTTTTCCAGATGAGATTCCTGGTTTTCCTCCGGTTAGAGAGGTGGAATTTGGCATTGAGTTAATGCCAGGGACTGCACCGATTTCTCGTGCCCCCTATCGTCTTGCTCCGTCAGAGATGAGAGAATTGAAGCAGCAATTGCAGGATCTTCTTGATAAAGGTTATATTCGCCCGAGTGTTTCACCTTGGGGAGCTCCAGTCTTGTTTGTCAAGAAAAAGGATGGATCGATGCGATTGTGTATTGATTATCGCCAGCTGAATCGTGTGACGATCAAAAACAAGTATCCATTACCTCGTATTGATGACTTGTTCGATCAGCTTCAGGGTACCTCTGTTTACTCCAAGATTGACTTGCGATCGGGTTATCATCAGATGAGAGTCAGAGATGATGATATTTCCAAGACTGCATTTCGTACTCGATATGGGCATTACGAGTTTCTAGTTATGCCATTCGGATTGACGAATGCGCCAGCGGTGTTCATGGATCTAATGAACCGAGTCTTTTGTGATTTTCTGGATCAGTTTGTTGTGGTTTTCATCGATGATATCTTGATTTATTCTCACAGTGTGGAAGAGCATATCCAGCACTTGAGGATTGTGTTGCAGATTCTTCGCGAGAAGCAATTGTATGCTAAGCTGAGTAAGTGCGAGTTCTGGATTGATCGTGTAGTATTTCTTGGTCATGTGATTTCCAAGGAAGGAATTTCTGTGGATCCCAGCAAGATTGAGGCAGTGCTGAATTGGTCACGTCCTACGACGGTGGCTGAGATCCGTAGTTTCCTAGGTCTGGCAGGGTATTATCGTCGCTTCATCGTGAATTTCTCTTAGGTAGCTAGACCATTGACGCAACTTACTCGGAAGGATGTTCCATTCGAGTGGTCATCTGAGTGCGAAGATAGTTTCAGAGAGCTTCGTCGACTATTTACTTCTGCACCTGTTTTGGCGTTACCGTCAGGATCTGATGGTTTCAGTGTTTACACCGATGCCTCTTTTCAAGGCTTAGGGTGTGTGTTGACGCAGAATGATCATGTGATCGCTTACGCATCCAGGCAGTTAAAACCTCACGAGGAGAAGTACCCTATTCATGATCTAGAATTAGCTGCTATTGTGTTTGCGCTAAAAATCTGGCGTCATTACTTGTACGGGGTTAAGTTTGAAATTTTTACTGATCATAAGAGTCTGAAGTATCTGTTCACTCAGGCTGAGTTGAACATGAGACAACGTCGTTGGATGGATCTACTTAAAGATTATGACTGCGAGATCAAGTACCATCCAGGTTCTGCGAATCTCACAGCCGATGCTCTTAGTCGCAAGGTGAGAGCCTCTGCACTTCAGACCAGTGCTATGATTAGTACTATCCAGGATTGTTGTTCATTGGGATTTAATTTCAAACATCGGAAAGGTATGGAGAGCATTCGTGTTGCTACCATTTTATCTGAGCCAATTTTGTTCGCTCGGATTCGAGATGCTCAGATGTCTGATCTCAAGACTCAGAGATTAGCTCGGTTGGCTGGTGGAGATAGTAATTTCCATTATCAGTCTAATGGTCTTCTGTGTTTGTCTAATCGGGTTGTAGTACCAGAGGATGATACTTTGAGGGAAGAGATCTTATCTCAGGCCCATCGAAGCAAGTTGAGTGTTCATCCGGGAAGCAGTAAGATGTATAAAGATTTGAGAACACGATTTTGGTGGAAAGGGATGAAGCGCAGCGTTTATCAGTTTGTTTCCAAGTGTCTTGTTTGTCAGCAGGTTAAGGCAGAGCACCGTCGACCGGGAGGATTATTGCTGAACTTACCTATTCCCGAATGGAAGTGGGAGCATATCGCGATGGATTTCATTACGCACTTGCCATTGTCTTCGAGGAACAGTGATGCTATTTGGGTAGTGGTGGATCGACTCACCAAGTCTGCTCATTTTCTGCCATATAACCGTGATTTCACTTTCGATCGTATGGCTCGCTTGTATATTCAAGAGATTTTACGTCTGCATGGAGTGCCAGTCAGTATTGTTAGTGACAGAGATCCTCGTTTTACCTCACGATTTTGGGGTAGTTTCCAGTCAGCATTGGGCACTTCACTAAGTTTGAGTACGGCTTATCATCCAGAGACCGACGGTCAGACAGAGAGGACTATCCGTACACTTGAGGATATGATGCGAGCTTGTGTTATGGATTTCGGACCCGCTTGGCAGGATCATTTGCCTTTGATTGAGTTCGCGTACAACAACAGCTATCATCGTAGTATTGGTATGGCACCATTTGAGGCGTTGTATGGGCGACGTTGTCGTACTCCATTATTTTGGGATGAAGTTGGGGAACGACATGTTGAGGGACCGGAGTTAGTCCAGCAGGCTATTTATAAGGTTGCAATAATCAAGAAACGGATTAAGATCGCTCAGGATCGACAGGCTAGTCATGCGAACACCAAGCGGCGACCTCTTTATTTTCAGCCAGGTGAGAAAGTGTTTCTCCGAGTTTCGCCTTTTCGCAGGATTTTGAGATTTGGTCTCAAGGGTAAGCTGTCTCCGAGATTTATTGGTCCATTTGAAATATTTGAAAGCGTGGGAGATTTGGCTTACAGACTTGCATTGCCGCCGTACCTATCAAGTATTCATGATGTGTTCCACGTATCTTTGTTGAGACGATACGTAGCAGATGAGTCTCACATTTTGCATCCCTCTGAAGTTCAACTAAATTCAGATTTGTCTTACGTGGAACGACCAGTGCGGATCCTCGATCGCAAAGACAAGGTGTTGCGGAATAAGATCATTCCTCTTGTCTTAGTTCAGTGGCAGCGCAGAGGCACTGAAGAAGCCACTTGGGAGCTAGAGAGTCGTATGCGTTCGGAGCATCCAGAGCTCTTTTGAGTTATGCTTTGTATATGTTTGTGTTTTCAGTTGTAATCGAAATATCAGTTGTATTCAACAACAATTGAGATGTAATAACGATGTTGTTATTTCGTTTTGTTCATCCTCTAAGCCTGATTTCGAGGACGAAATCTTTTAAGGGGGGAGAATGTAGTAGCCCGAATTCCAAATTGGGTAATTAACGGATTAATGGTGATTAAGAAGGTTTAATGTGTAATTTTGACCGTGGTCATGATCGGACGGACCGAAGATGGTTCGGTAGCACCGAAGAGTTCGGACGATCCGAAGTGGGTTCGGTGGATCCGATCATGAGGTGTCAAGAGTTGATCGACACGTCAGTTTACATGCAAGTTCGGATGATCCGAAGTGTAGGTTCGGTGGATCCGATCATGAGGTGTCAAGAGCCGATGGACACGTAGGAGTTCGGATGATCCGAAGTGGGTTCGGTGGATCCGAACATAGCCTATAAATAGTGCTCGGATTTCCTCATTTTGCATTGCCAATTCTTGAGTTGTGTCTCATATTTGAGAGGTTTGGAAGGTTTCTAGGGTTAGTTGTCGGTCGAGCGATAGCCAAGAGCTGCCAGGATTGGTAGCGTAGCGACGCCTGAGTTACGAGGCAATCGACATCAAAGGGCTGTCGACGGACGCAGGTAAACCCTAAACCTTTGGTAGTACTGGTTTTGCTAGTCGAGCATGGTAGTATTGTTCATTGGGTATGCTTTTGATGCGTAGACTTGTTCTAGACCTGATTAGCGGTGTTGCGTAAGGCTAGGCTTGCTGTGATAGAGGTACGAAAGTACTATCCGAGATATCCTGGTCGAGTATACATCCTTATATGTGTTGCATGATTATGTGGTGCATTGATATATGTCATATGATGCATGCTATTATGTCACGTTTTATGATGCATGTTGCATTTCATGTTGAGCCGTATCTCCTTCGAGATAGCCTTTACTGTTGAGCTGTATCTCTTTCGAGATAAGCTATATCTTGTGGGGCCGCTCAGCCCTGTCTTGTCTTGTGGACGCATGGACACCGAGAGTACACAGTGGCCGACGGGTCCGGAGGGCTTCGGTGATCCGGGACATTTTAGGTCCACGTCTGTTCTTGTAGTGGATGCAGTGACCCAGAGGAGTACCGCGCGGCACTATCCACTTGGCGCCTCTAGACTGAGCATTTTGAGATCCTTTGTTACTCCTGTTTCTTGACTACCCTGGTATCATATCTTAGCATGTGCATTTCATATAGGCTTGTATACTCATGCTTTTGTACTGGGCGTTCTTATCGCTCACGTCCTCGGTTTTGTTTATCTTGGACACCCCATTCCCATGGGGCAGGCCTCAGGTTGGATGGCTCAGGAAGAGCAGGAGGAGGACAGTGAGTAGCTGGTTGGTTTAGTTTTCAGTACTATTCTATTCGATATGGTTGTACCGAATATATTTTGAGTTGTTCTGATTTCGATTGGGTTGTATAACTATTGTCGTCGGCCATATTTCCGCTGTTATCTCTGATTATTATTAATTAAGTTAATTGCATGCTTAGTTCTTGATTAGTAGGTGATTCTGGAACGGGTCACTACATTATCTATGATCTGAAATATAAACTGTTTAAAGATCAACAGTTTCACTTACAAGTTACATCAGCAAGTTTACTAAGGTCCTCAATGCTAAAAGTATATTTCTGAAAATAAGAAACAAGTACACTATGCCAAGAGAAAAGTAGGTTACTCGTATATTGTGATGCAGAGCATTAACATGCTAAGATAGTATTCTGGTGTTCAAAATAGTTAGTCATTCATTATTTCATAAAACAGTTTGCTTACCTATATGACCCGAAAATAAGTGCCAAGCAAAATATTTAATAAGAATCTATTGATGAACTAAAGAACCTGGGTCGTGAAACTTGGTGCACACATTAGGAAGTAAAATATAATGCTTAGATACACCAAATCATCTGGTGATCGACCTATACGGCAGAAACTTGGTGCATATGTACTGACCATATAATGTATTAAACCCAAAAGAATTTGGACAGATGCTTTACTAACCTCTTTCTAAGTCAAAAAGCACAACCTCGCTTTAGTTAAGCTGCCTCAAGATGATGAGAAAAACAATGTGGGGAAAGGCACTCAAACATTTTCCATCGCCCTAATCTTTCACTTTGTCTATCCTCCCACCTCCACACATGTTAAATATAACTAAAAGATTTCGAAATAAATCTATCTACTACAATTAACTGAAAACATGCTATGTTCATCGGCTAATATTATTAAAATCTTTGGAAAGCAGATAAAAACTACAACATATGGCTGCAAAAATAAAGTAGAAGATGAGGGGCGGGGGGACATATACAATTGATATAACAATATCACAAGATATCTCACACAATGTTAACTTCTGAATGCTATGTACTGAGAAACTTAAAAGTAGCTTTCCATGGTGGAAAGAAGGAATAGAGAGAATCAGAACCATTATTACTCCCCCATGCAAACTTTATAAACAGTTACATAATATACTTCCGTTCATTTTACTGGTCAACTTAAAACATGATTAAAAGATGGAGATTAAAAGGGGTATAACCACCCTCATATTTTCCCTTGAAAACTCAATTATTTACTCGTTTTGTTAACACAAGGTTATAAAAATATATATATATTTTTAGTTGAGATTGATATGAAAGCAATTTTTTTTCCAACAGCAGCTTTTAAGTTAACAAATTTTTGACGGAGAGTGTTATCGACTATGTCCCAAAAGTTCAAATCATGCCACTAAGTAAAGACAGGCGTAAGTTCCAACAAACATGAGGACAGCAACCTTAGGTTTACTTCAAACCGTATCAGATGTTTATTGAACGGAATAATTTAACTAAGCCAGATAACAATCTCACTGTCCAGGTGCCATTATGCATTGACCACTGGATATAAAGCATTGCCATTTTGCCCCTGTCCATCTTTGAATAGCCTCTGCATACATGGTTAATGCTGGACACTTTACGTTACTCAGGCGGGAAGTCATACATTTTGTTGCATGCAAGTTTTGCAATATTTCACTCAAGAAACATAATTTATTGCATAGAAATCAATTCATACACATTGTGAGAACTGAGAAGCACTGTGTCTATAGTTGTACAAGTTTAAAAAAAAGGAACCTTGTGGCCCTAACTTCTGGCATAAACTAACCTAAACAGCTAGAGACAACCTCACGAAATAACGTGAGTGGAAAACCCAACACAAAGCCCAAGCCTCTATCTGAATTAGAGAGATTTACAGATAGGTAGGAAGAAAATATGTGCATGAGTTGAATCGATTAGGAGGACTATCTTTTATCAGTAAAGAAATTCTATCAACTCAAAAAGGGTATAGGAAGCACAAAAACAAAATCAAAGACTGTCCTAAAAAGTTGAAGAGACCGAGAGCAGCAAAAGAACCAGTAAGAATAGACGAGGAGCCCTTATTCCTTGTTACCAAATTTCATAGCAATGATGGGCCGTACATCATCCGCATCAACCAAAGTCTCTAAAAATGGAAGGAGTGAAATGAGGGCACAATCTGTCGGGTCATCAAACCAACTCCTAATAGGAATGCCATTATTTACCTGCAGCTTGAAAACCTGAAAACCATCACAAGCATAATGTTCAATACCAAGGATATACTTATGACATATTTAGCATCTAACATCTAAGGAGGATGCAGCCAGCTGTTTTAAACCTTCCAAAGTGTTGGTGATGCAGGCATAACAAATGAATACTTGTACGATACAAAAAATATAAGCGTAGCAGAACAATCTCATTCAGTTAAAAATAAATTAGGATTGTCTTCACTGCCACAAATAGGAATTTGTAACTTTTTAAAGATTTAAACCTCAGCTAACCCAGTAAAGTGACTTCTAGGGGAAACAGACACGGGAGAGGGAGAAGGTGAGGGGGGTGAGGATGCTTAAGATCAGATCATTTGTTGGTTTAGGCTTGGCGTACAAATTGAATCAGCTCGTACTTTCAATTATGGACTGTTTCTGTTGGTTAATCGAAATTTTATTTGAATCAATTTATTGCCGGTTTATTCTCACCTAAAGTATGTTTACTACTATTAACTAATCTAGTATGCTAAATTAGTGAATTAACTTATATTTATATTAATCATCTAGGAGGATGTCGGAGGCTGTACTTAGGATACCCTTGATACTACCTAGATGGAGCGCACAACCTTAACTAAATGGAGCACCCAGTGTCCTTACAAGATAATTAATGCAAAGGAGTATTGATTAACCAATTAGGTGCTAAATATGGGTAAGATCACTGGCAACAAGTTGAAACTTTGTATTAAAAAAATTACTTTTTAATCAAAATTTCAAGGTAAGAGCTGAATCAAAGAAATCAAGCGATGCTGAGAATTTAATGAAGCACTAGGAATATAGTTTCCACCTGTGGGGAGTTATCAATTATGGCAACCTTTGCAAGATCAACACCTAAAACAGTTAGGTCTTTCACATAATTTCCCTCTAAAATGATGCACGATTCCCGATATGCCCGTTTTGATAGAAGCTTTCCTTCTGGATCCAGGATATCTAGAAGTTGTTTGGCATAGATGCTTTGGCTAGCTGTGAACACCATGATATCAAACAACTCTCCCACTCTTTTCAGAAAAACATTGAGGTGAGGCCTTTTTTTCACATACACAGTATGCTCTTTCATGTTGAAGATAACTGGAAATGTGAAGTCTGCATCCTCACAATAATCCAATGTAGAATGCACAAGCGTTTCTGTACACAGCCAAGGAAAGTTTCTTAAATTAATTTTTTTTTTAAAATTGATTGATTCCTCCTGGAAGTAACTCGAGCAAATACTTGTGTCCGCCAACTTTTAGACCACTCAATAAAGCACAAAAATACAGACAACTAAAAAATTGCACGATTTCATAAGATTGAAACATTCTCTAGAGTCTAGAGCTTAAAGCGTGAAATTGCACTTAGCTTATTCACATCTAACTATCGATGTACCCAATCAAGGTTGGCACAAAATGCATGAAATTTTCAAAAGTGTAAAACTCATCTAAAGTTACATAAAATGCTTACAGGTATTAAGACAATGTAATTACCATCCAAGTCAAGTACTAAAGTGATCCGCCGAGTTTCCTTCGTATCAGATGAATAACATAAAGACACGTCTGACTGGCCTGGTATATTTCTGATATACATCTGTGGATCAAAGCACTCATAATCTGGGTCATGACATTTATTTATGTCAGCCTCCAGATCACAAGGTCTTAATTGATGGATAACATCGCATAAATTTGAATTTCCTGCATCTAAGATGGCTTCTCCGGATGCTCTGCTATCATGGTCCTGTCCAACATCAAAAGTATCCTCTAAAAAAGGTAATATCATGTACTCTTCAGCCACATCAGAAAGTAGACTAGACTCTTTGCGTTTGTAATCAAGCCAGGACATATTTTCTGTTTTATCATCATATATTGAATTGCTTTCAACATATGGACCAGGAAAAATAATCTCAGAGGTGTATAAATCTGAAGCATCGCATGCTTGAGATTCACATTGGTTTCTGCTGCTAGCATCACCACTTTCTTTGATATCTAACTGTAGCACATAAAGATGATCAATTCCTGCAGAGCAGTGAGACGAGTAAGATATGATATCGATAAACTTTATGGCGTGCATGCATACTCCCTCGATTGTAAGTATCGATGTAAAAAAAAACTGTAGTATATACCTTCATCATTTCGGAATTCTAGAGACTCTAGGATGGAAGAAAAAATTGTATCCACATTTGATGAGCAGGGGGATGGTTTAGTATCCTGCGTGTGTTTCATACAACACAATTAAGTGTGAGACTAGTATATTAGCAAATTCTTTTATGCGATTATCGTGAATAAGGCTCCGGGAGGACTTCTCAGAAGCTTATATCAAAACCCTAGACTAATAAAAACAGTAAAATGTATAGTAGTAACAAATGGCATTATTAATGCTGAATTATGGAACAAAGAATGTGTTTACCAAATTATCTGCAGCTGAAGAATCAGGTTTATTGAATTGCTGCTTCTGCAAAAAATGTTCTACATCAAAATATTCGTCATGGTTGGTCTCAGTCCCTGCAGTTTCCAGAGCATATGCTTTATCATAAAATGAAGCTGCATTATAAACCGATATGCATCAAGCCATACGCATATACACTTGGCTACTTAAGAATCTAAGTATATCATGAATTAACAGTAGAAATATCAGCACGAGATAGAATCTTAAAGGAGGTTCACAGTCAACAATTGCAGAGGACAAACAAGAAATGGAAGAACAGCCAGGGAAGTAAAATAACATTGTGTTTGGTAAATCAACCTTTCAATCTCCACATCATCGGTGCCCCATAAATCTTAGACAGGTGATACCACATAGACACATCCAGCCGTGGGTTATATGAGGCACCAGAATGGGTGTGGTCTCAATTGGGGGAACTTGTCAACTTTTCTTTCTCCTTTCTGTTTTTCTGTTAACTGATTTTAGATAGGTCCATTTTGTATATCATTCATAGTCACCACATGATTATTTCATGGCAAACACTGATACAAGATTAGTTGGAAACAAATCCCACCTGAAAAAGAGCTAGCAAAATTCAGGATAGGCTCATGCTTACCATGAAAACTATTCTGAATACAAGTTCCAATTTCTTCTACATTTTGATAAATTCTGGCAGGAGAGAGAGGATTCTTGGATATCATACATGACTTTCGACAGACATGGAGACAATTTTTTTCTGTTAAACAGCCAGTGGTGGACTTGGTTTTCATTCTTAATGATGGCATTTGATCTGAATTTATGATACGTATAACGATACTGGATCAAAACCATCAGTGGTGAACACACTCTTTCAAGTTCATCAGAATCACAGAAGACTGCAAGGGGAAACAAACACTTTCATATATGATCAGATCAGCAACAAATGACTGCAAGCAAAACAAGTTTCCATTAACAGATGTTTCACATTATAAACCAAATAAATAGCGGTTGATGGAAAATCGAATAATCCAGAAAAAAAAAATTTAACTCATCCCAAGTATAATAGAAATGGCCTGATATAGTAGGTGAAGCTAACGTTGCAAACCTGTGATTGACAATTGTCGAAACAGAATACTAATTACGCCCATCATTAGATGAAGGAAAATAAAGAAATCTATCTCTAGGTTGACTACTTTCAAATCAAAGAGACCCTAGAAAAATTCAGCTTACACAAAAATAGCAGATCTGAAGGACATCACAGTATTAGATAAAGGTGATAAAAAAAAAAGTCAACGAATTACATATTTTCACCCAATTTGGACCATATGCTTGACTCGAATAATTGGTACAATCTTAACGTAAATAAGAGAACACCTTAACATATCTAGTCGGAAAACCAAAAGTTTTTTTCCAGAAAGCATAAGAATCCGAAGCAGAGCAGTAAAAAAATTCAAGTTCCTTCCGAGAAAACCCAAATTATTCGAGAAAAAACCCCCAAGAAAATGAATTCAACACAACTCTAGCACTTTAATCACAGAGAATAAAATTGAAATTAATAACAGAATTAGAAATTAAATATATCTCTGTCCGGTGACAAACCCCTAAAAATTCAAAACATCAACGAATCAGAATTCGCAAAGCACGAGAATACGAAGCAAACCCGTAAAACTCTCAAAGATCTTTCCCATAAAACCCCAATTATTCCAGAAACCCTGAGAAGATGGAAGTCAACTCCTCCAAACACTTCCTTCAGAACAAACAACAAGTCCACAAAACAGCTACAACGTAGAATCCACAATTCAGACACTTACTCCACAATTAAAAACCCGAGAAACTAGAACATCAGCATACAGGAAATTCAACACTCGTGATCCAGAACTCGGCGATCACAGTAATTCACAAACAAAAAATCGTTTCCACTTTACTCGTGTATATCATGCAACTAAATTATTTGGTGTACAGCCAAAAACATCTTTCTTTGGCAAATCAAAAGTTTGATATTGCCCCCCGTTTTACCTGTGGAACACCAAGTCTCCTCTCCCCCTTCACGACGCGCTTTCCCACTGTATAGATTGGTCGGCACTCGGGTATTTATACCCAGATGGCAGCGTGCTGGATAGGTGTACTTACGTAATCTACAACCGCAGCAATAAAAAGTTGTACCCAAGCCAATTGATAATTATAGTATTCTAATTCAGAATTAATTATTCTGTCAATTCTCTACGAAATTTTGAGACATATTTTAATGTTGGCAGGTAGATTTATGGATTGTTTTCGAAAGATAATATTGTTTTACATAAGTATAACTTATAGATTATGGAAAACGGAAAAAAAATAATAAAAAACGAGTTGTATTTAAAAACAAAAATGAAGTTTTTTAAAAGTTCAATAATATATATCTTTACACAAAAACTCTTGTGAGCCGATCTGTCGATCTCACGGATCAATTTCGTAGGTCGAATCTCTTATTTAGATTATCTATAAAAAATTATTACTTTTTATTTTGAATATCGGTAGAATTATCTGTCTAACAGATAAAAATTCGCGACATCGTCTCACAATATATTTACTCATATCCTCGTTACATAATATATTTATGTCTTCATTTATTGAATGAGTGGAAATGTCATTATTAGATTAAACAAAAATATTGAGATTAAGATTGTCCAAAAAAATATTTTTTTATTTATCAAAATATTATAATCTTTTTGAAACATGTGAATCTAGCTTTAGATTCTAATTAAATTGTGCAAAAAAATTGCGGTACAAACTATGAAGCAGGGCGGTTATGGTACCATGAGAACCGATCGTAGACGATTTAAACCATGAGTGACGGCTGGGATGCAAATTGAGGTTGGACCGGTAGTAAAGTGCCACGTTTACAGTTGATATGCGTAAGCATGGCGTATGTAAAATAAAATGACTACGCTACCAACAGGGACGGCGCGTGTCGAAACGCTCTGTCGACAGGTCTCTTGGTCTTTAGTTTCTTTTATTTTTTACTTCATTTTTTAAATCATAAATTTTAGAAACAATTCTTTAACTATTGATTCAGAAATCTACAAGAGATTTAAAAAAATGACGTGGAATTTTTTTTTATTTCATTATTTCGAGTTACAATTTACCCATTTTATTTTTTTCCTTTGTTTCATTATTTCAAATTACAATTTGTTTTCTCATTAACTTTTAGAATTATTGCATTATTATAATTTAAATATAATCATGTCAAATTATATACAATTGTTCGTCACTTTTTTTTTATCGATATGATATTAGTTATATTTAAATATAAATTAAATTGATTATAAAAAAATTGTTCAAACATGTAACACATACGTCAATACATTAGTAAGTCTTTATATAATCACACATATTTATGTTTTTAAGTTTTATTTGAATATAAATTAAACTGATTATAAAAAATTGTACGAACACGTAATGTATATGTCGATGCACTAGTAAATCTTTATATAATCACACATACTTATGTTTTTAAATTTTATGCTTGATAAAAATACATATATAATCTAATCATTTTATTTTAAATATTAAAAAAAGCATAAGAGAATTTATTAATGTCATCTTTAGATGAAATGATTTGAAATTCATGGATAAAATTTAGAATTCCAAGTATTTAGAATATTTGAATAATTTGAAATTAATTCTTACATGTATAATCATAGTGTAAATAAGTAAACAAAAAATATTCTAATAATGTGAAATTCATTATTATATGTATAATAATAATGATAATGTAAATAAGCAAAAAAAATGAATTTAAGTATTAATTTATGTAAAAATTAAAATAAATTGAAAATCATGAATTTCAAATAACTCGAAACTAATATCATGTTAAAGAAAAACTAGTTCTTGGACAAGTATATTGTGTTTTGAGACAGTTTTAATGTAGATTTTTACAACAATGTAAAGTTGTCAAACTAATAATAGAATTTAATTGTTTAGAAACAATGAATCATCGTACATATTATGATTTAATATAATAATCAAACATCAACTTAATCGGTATTACTGTCAAAATAATAATAGAATTTTGCTGAATATTGCATGACAAAAAAGTAAAAAATAAACTAACCTGTCCTATTTTGATTTTTAAAAAGGTTTAATTATAATTTTTTATCGAGGGACTCGAAAATAAATAAATAAATAAAATCTCCCCCCAAAACTTCAAATTATCGAAGTATTTTGATTTAATAACCAAAATTTTATAACTTCCCAGTAGAGAGTGAGAGATAAAACAATAAGGCTATGTTTGGTGTAGGTGATAAGTGAATGATAGATTATTAATCACATGTTTGTCTCATTTTTTATAGGCTCAATTAATCATGAAGCCCATGATAAAAAAAAATCTATTTGGTTGAAAATGTATCCCATTGTTTTGGAGTGATTAACAATCTAATTCCTAAAATATAACATAAATTACCATTTTAACCACGAAAAATCAACATGAGAGATATGCAATTTTAGATATGCTCTCGGTTCAGGTTTGAGAAATCAAAAATTCTTTGTTTTTAGATCACTAATTAATATGTAAGTAACAAGACTTCTTTATATTAATATTCAAATAAAAAATCATCTCAAAAATAAAATAAAAGAAAGACATAATCACAAGACTGGTTTTGTAATAAAACGGGTTTGGAAATAATTAATAAGTACAGACATAAGTAATAATATAATATATCATATAATATAAAAATAAAGTTTGATAGATGCAACCTACTGTGCACACATATGTGAGCACCAGAAGCAATCACCATTGGATGGTATTTTTTTATATTCATCACATCCAGGGTGAGGACACTATCGGTCTCCTAACGTGCAGCGGTATAGTGCACATATCAAATATATATATATATATATATATATATATATATAATATATATATATATATATATATGTCTAATATTTTTATTGTACGGACATCAACAAAATTTGTCAATTCAAAAAAATATATATAAGTAACTTGGATAAATATAGAAAAAAATATTTAATTCATTGGGTAAAATTAATTTTTAGGAAAAATTGTTTTTTGTGATCCAATATGTTTGTATTTGCGATTTTGACCATATATCTTGTCAAATTTAAGTTTTAGTCATCCAACTTCGTTTTTTTAAAAAACAAAATAGGTCTTTTTTTTACTTGACATAGACGTGTCTCATCAATGTAGTGTTGATATGACATTGAATTGTATAGTGATAAAACTAAATAAAATTTAAAAAATTGAGAAAAAAATAATTAGAAATCAAAATAAAAATGAGATAAAATGCAAAATCATATTAATTTTTATTAAAAAAATAAATTATCAGACAAATACATAATCTATAATTGAAAATTTTATAAAATATTTATTTATTAACAAAATACATGATTTTGAAAACATTGCTACAATATCATTTTATATACCCAATTGTCATCAATGCTAGTTTAGGATATTTTTGTCTCAACAACAAAAAATGTAAAATTTATCATACTCATTAAAATCTTACCAAACAAAACATGATTTATCACAACACATTATATATCCTTATCTTGAGTTTTGTCATCAATCCAATTAGTTATCCTATCCTACATACCAAACATAGCCTAAAACATTAATTTGATAATGAAAATGTCATATTTTAACTAATGTTTTTTTTAAACCGAACTCGTATTTGTTAACTTTTAATGTAATTGAGTAAATTAATAGGCTTAACACAATAATATGAAACTACACCGGTCGGATAAATCGATTTAGACAAAGTCATATGCAACAAACTTGACGTTAATAGAAGAATCAAACTCATGATCACTTGACATATCGTTCACCTACTTCACTATCTCAAAGAAGCCGTGGATACTTAATTAATGTATTTACAGATACTATGAAGTAATTGCGTCGCACCCGACAACATGCGTCAAATATATTATACACTAGTGTATCGGTGCATGCAATGCATGCATATAATTAATTCGATGTTTTATATTCATATCGGAGTAATATTATAATTGAAAAAAATATGAAGGGTCGTACCATAATATGAAATTATTATGTTTAAATGAGGTCATATAATAATCGTAAAGATTAGAAACTAAAAAGAGACTAAATTATACTTTGAAATAACTAATTAAAAAAATTGAAAAACCTTTATTCGTTGAATTCCTCGTCGAGCTCTTTGATGACTCAAGAAAATAACGTATCATGACTAGTATTTTCAAAAATTGGACCTGATTGACCAGTTCGACTCACCAGTCCAATCCAAAAATATTTAGTTGGTCAAAATCAATCAAGAACTTGTGGGATAGGTCAAAGCCAACTAGAATCGATTTGACTGTTCTTGCATTTATTTTTTAAAAAGATTGATTTTTTTTTTTATTTTAAAAAGTTTATTTTTTGATTATATATATATGATTATTTTGATTTTGAATTTTATTAAAAAATATTATTTTAACAATATTAAACTTTGTTTTGAATATATATATATATATATATATATATATATATATATATATATATATATATATATATATATTGATGTGATCTCGCTGAAATGGGTGAGCCGGGTAAGGAGTTCCAACGGATCAAATCAGTAATTTATAATGGTTGGAAATTTGAGCAAAGTAGATGGCTTCGATCGTGGCCTGCAAACAAGAAAGTAACTCGTGAATGGGCGCCGGAGGTGTGTCCGGCGTGGCCACTCCGATGCTTAAGTCAGCAGATAAAGATGATAACCAGTGTAGCTTTTAAAGAAATAAAGACTACTGGTATAAATATGTGTGTTAACATATGTGTGAGAGTGAGTTCTCCAGAAAACCAGAGAGAGGTCCCCCAATGAGAAATGCATACCTGCTATTTATAGGAAGGAAAATCAAGGATTATCTCGATTTGTGCGTACACTTACCACTCATAGCCTTTGATGTTGACTCCTGTCAAGCCACCCTATTTTCCCATCGTGTCATATCAATAGGATTCTGTCAGGCACGTTTCTCAAGACAAGACCTTATCTTCTGAACCACTCGAGTGCGGCACTGTTATCGAGGTGCTCGGGTAAAATGCCTCCCGGGAGATTTATACAAGATCCCGGACCTATTACTGCCCGGAGAGTAGAGCATGGGCTTTCGCCTGCCCGGCTCCAGAAGAATCCATCTGCAGACTCACTCGGATTTGGGAATCCATTTGATATTCCGGGTCATCCATGACCCGGGCTCTTATGAGGGTATCATCATATATATATATATATATAATATATATATATATATATATATATATATATATATATATATATATATAGTTTTGATATGCTGTACATTTACTGTGCACATCTATGTGAGCACCGATGAGGTGTCACTCACTCATTGGATATCTGAACATCTATGTAAGCATCGATGAGATGTCACTCACATTGGATGTGATGAAATATAGAAAAATTGCACATCTAATTGGTGAGTCACCTCATCGGTGCTCACACAAGTGTGCACGATAGGTGTACAGTCAGAACAGACTAAGTTATGATTTGTTGTAAAAATATTTAAATTTATTAATAAATAGTAATAGATAAACATACAAGTAGCAATAGATATTCATTCATCCGAGACTTGTCCACATCCCACGTTTATTTGATTCTAACTATGGACAATTAAGGTCGGTTGCTGTGTGTTCTAACAAAAGAAATTGGCTGTAACCTGTAAGTGCCCAATTACGGCAGCAAGATAACCGTACCTCAATGAAAGAGATGGATATAACCATTGAGGGAAGGGGGGGACCATTCGCCATACACAATTAATGATAAAAGATCCAGCTATTACCACTCATAGTACTTGTATTGATCCCACTACAAATTATCCGAGCTAAGAGAAAGTTAGGGGGGTGAATTATACAGTACACAGCATCATTTAATTGAGTTAGAAACCGAATATGGTAAAAACTCGACAGCCACAAATCGAAAATTGGACGAAAGCAAGGGAAAAAATAACGCCGCCAACACTGTTTTGTCATCCTCTGCTGCTAGCAACATGAACAACAACAGAGCTATGGCTCAGTACAATGCCGATGCGAGGCTGATGGCTGAATTTGAGCAGTCCGGTAAGTCTGGTAAGTTCTTTAACTACTCAAAGTCAGTTTCTCATGCTCCGAATACTTTGAGCACTGAGGAGGAGATGACTGCTTATTTGTCGAAAATCCAGAGGGGGAGTCTTGTGCAGGCCTTTGGTTGTATGCTTGCGGTCGAGGAGCCCAGTTTGAAGATCATAGGTTATAGTGAGAATTGCTTTGATATGCTGGGCTTGAAGAGTGTCGTTGAGCCAAAAAAATTGATGGGTCTTATTGGGGTTGATGCAAGAACGCTTTTTACCTCTTCAAGTAGGGCTTCATTGGATAAAGCTGTGGCATCAAGGGAAATTTCATTTTTGAACCCGATTTGGGTTCATTCTTGCACCACCCACAAACCATTTTATGCTATATTACACAGAATTGACGTGGGCATTGTGGTTGATCTGGAGCCAGCTCGTGCTTGTGATCCTGCTATGTTGCATGCTAGTGCTGTGCAATCGCAGAAACTAGCTGTGAGAGCCATATCTAGGCTGCAGTCTCTTCCTGGGGGCGATGTAGGAGTTTTGTGTGATACAGTCGTAGAAGATGTCCAAAAACTTACTGGTTATGATAGGGTTATGGTGTATAAGTTCCATGAAGATAATCATGGAGAGGTAGTGTCAGAAATTAGAAGGTCCGACTTAGAACCTTATTTGGGGCTGCACTATCCATCTACTGATATCCCTCAAGCAGCCCGTTTCTTGTTCATGCAGAACCGTGTCAGAATGATTTGCGATTGTAGGGCAAAGCCAGTTAAGATAATCCAAAGTAAAGAACTAAAGCAGCCTCTTTGCTTGGTTAATTCTACCCTACGTTCACCACATGGCTGCCACACTCAGTACATGGAGAACATGGGGTCCATGGCTTCATTGGCGATGGCGGTAGTTGTGAATAGCGGTGATTCGATGAAACTATGGGGATTGGTGGTGTGCCACCACACTTCATCGCGCTATGTCCCTTTTCCACTTCGGTACGCTTGTGAGTTCCTTATGCAGGCATTTGGTCTGCAGCTTAATATGGAGCTTCAATTAGCATCACAGTTGGTGGAAAAGAAAACCCTTCGGATGCAAACCTTATTGTGCGAGATGCTTCTTCGCGGAGCTCCGTTTGGGATTGTGAATCAGTCTCCCAATATCATGGATCTTGTAAATTGTGATGGGGCTGCACTATATTACCGTGGGAAATGTTGGTTTCTTGGTGTCACACCGACTGAGGCACAAATGAGAGATATTGCTGAATGGCTACTAAACAGCCTTGAAGATTCCACAGGGTTAAGTACAGATAGTCTTGCTGATGCTGGCTATCCAGGTGCACCACTGCTTGGTGACGCAGTTTGTGGTATGATTGCTGCAAAAATTACATCCACCGATTTTCTATTTTGGTTTAGGTCTCACACGGCAAAGGAAATCAAATGGGGAGGAGCTAAGCATCATCCGGAGGACAAAGATGACGGTGGGAAAATGCACCCCAGATCTTCATTCAATACCTTTCTTGAAGTAGTGAAAAGCCGGAGTTTGCAGTGGGAGGTTGCAGAGATTAATGCAATTCATTCTCTCCAACTTATATTGAGAAATTCATTCCTGGAGATTGAAGAAGGCAGTCCTAAACCTGATATATTTTCTCAACAAAATGATTCTGAGAACCCACAGCTGAATGAACTTACTTCGGCCGCTGCTGAAATGGTCCGGCTGATAGAAACAGCTACTGTTCCAATTTTTGGAGTCGATGCATCCGGTTGGATCAATGGGTGGAATGCTAAGATGCATGAGTTGACGGGGTTGACTCTGTCCGAAGCTTTGGGAAAGTCTCTGATCAAGGATGTCATTCATGAAGACTCGCGTGGAGCTACTGAAATCCTGCTGCAAAGAGCTCTGCACGGTAATGATTCTTGCATCATTGGCTAAAAGCAATTTAAAATGACTCCAAAACACTCCTGAAATGGCTCGACATTATTTGTAGAATATTTGTGTTGTGCAACGCTAATACTGTCTTAAATAATCACAATGTTGATCGATATTTTTCTATCGATCTAATAGTAAAAAACCTCTAACAACAGTATCCTTTATTCTTGAAAGTGAAAATTATTGGCTGGTTAAAAAAACTTGTATTGTGCATCAAGACGTATTTGTGTAGGTAAATTGGAAAATATATTGGAGATTGTTTTGCCTTCCACACTTACAAATATTAAATATTCCATATGCTTGAACTTGAGTAAAGTTTTTCTAATATTTGTTGGCTAGGAAGCATAATCCAACCTTGAATTTTTGGTACAAGCCATTTGCTCTTCCTTTCTCCCATGCTTAGTCGTTATGCTTCGAACTTGAAGAGGCGCTTCCCATAATCAAAATTATTCATTCTCCCGCTTCCATTATTCCCTTGGAGCTGGTCATTGCTTTTTTTAACAAGCGATGGAATATGCAAGGCATCACACTTCTGTGATTCAATATGTGTTAAAATATGTTATTCCATCTTATTTCTCTATGTAATCAAACAATCCTGTGCGCAAAATTGGGAGGAATTTTTCCTGCTGTCACAAATATGGCGATTTAAACGTAGAAAATCACTCGGCCGTGATATTTTCCACCAAAAATATCTATGAATGAAGAAATTGAAAATGCAATTTGATGCTGTATATCTAGCTGTTAATGGCTCAGAGTGAGATCCATCTGAGCAACTTGCTAAAACCTCACTAATGTTTATTTGCGATGATCCTGGAGTATCTCATTTCGAGTTACTCATTTTATTCCTTTTCTGTTTTCACAATGTGCTTCAGGTGAGGAGGAAAAAAATGTTGAAGTGAAGCTAATGACTTTTGGGGGACATGTTCCAAACGCTGTTATCCTTGCTAATGCTTGTACAAGTAGGAACTATAAAAATGATGTTGTTGGAGTTTGCTTTATTGGTCAAGATGTCACAGCTGAGAAAATAGTGATGGACAAGTTCATCCGCTTGCAAGGGGACTACAAGATTATTATGCAAAGCCTAAGTCCACTGATTCCGCCTATTTTTGCTTCAGACGAGAATGCCTGTTGTTCTGAATGGAATGCAGCCATGGAAAAGCTGACTGGCTGGATGAAACACGAGATTATTGGAAAGATGTTACCTGGTGAAATTTTTGGAAGCTTCTGTCGGCTGAAAGGTCAGGACGAGCTGACTAAATTCATGATTCTTTTTTACCGAGCAATTAGTGGCCAGGACACTCAAACGCTCCCATTTGGTTTTTTTGACCGGAGTGGTGAGTTTGTCGATGTGCTTTTGACAGCAAATAAGAAAACAGAGGAGGGTGGGAATGTGAACGGGTGTTTCTGCTTCTTGCAGACTGTACCGAAACAGCAACAGTTCATGTTAGATAAGTCGGAAGGAAAGGAGCAGCTTTCAAAACTTAAAGAGTTGGCTTACGTTAGGCAGGAGATGAAGAATCCTCTAAATGGAATCCGCTTCACACATGGACTCCTGGGAAATTCAGCTCTAACAGAAGACCAGAAACGGTTTATTGAGACTAGCGAAGCTTGTGAAAGACAAATTTTATCTATTTTAGACGATCCACATTTTGGAAGTTCACAAGAAGGGTAAGTCCCTTTCCTTATCTTCTTTGCGTAAAATACCTAAAATTACGATTGAAGGGACGGTTTTCGTTTATATGCAATGTTCTTTTGGTCCCACAGTGAACTGGAGCTTAAGATGGAAGAGTTTTTCTTGGGGAATGTTATCAACGCTATTGTTTGTCAGGCTATGATATTGTTGAATGAAAAGAATTTGAAACTAGTACTGGATGTCTCTGAGCGAATTAGAACTCTTTGTTTATATGGGGATCAAATAAAGCTTCAGTTAGCCTTGTCTGATTTCTTGCTCAGTGTGGTGGACCATACACCTTGTCCTGATGGTTGGGTGGAAATTATGGTATCCCCTGGTTTGAAACTGATGCAAGACGGGAATGAGTCTGTTCACCTACAATTCAGGTATTTTTGCACTAAATTTTTCTGGTGAGCTCGATCTCATCATCATAGAAGAGTGTGTAAACAATTTAAATGCTACTCAAATTTGAGCTTAGTTCGATTTCAACAATTTTTTATACAAGTTTTATAATATTTTTAAAATTTATGCCTCCCTATGTGGCCCTCAGATTTTGCTAGATGGTGCCAATTTGAGTTATTTGGACGGATGGCACTTGAGTTTTTAAATGCTTTTGAGGGTTTTAGCTTGAGAAAGACTTGATATTGTTTCGAGCATAAATTCACGTACCAAAAAACTCATCTTTGAGCCGGCCAGATTAAATTCAAGTTTAAGCCCCAAGTTTCTAATAACTCAACTTGTTAAGTCATTTCGCTTCCCTATTCAAATATTCTCACTTACTATGCTTCTGTGTTTGTGCTGATTACAATCATAGTCTGTATTCTGTTTCTTCAGAATGGCACACCCTGGCCAGGGACTTCCCTCTTCTCTTATTGAAGATATGTATGCAGTGAAAAGTAACTGGTTAACTCAGCCAGGAATTGCTCTCAACATTGCTCAGAAACTTCTCAAAACGATGAATGGTAATGTCCGGTATATCAGAGATCAGAGTAGATGTTACTTCTTAGTTGATCTTGAACTCATTTCACGGAAATCAGATCAATAACAGTTCACCAGAACGTGCAGCAGCCGATCCATCTTGTGGTAAGAGCAGAGTTTTCCGAGTTCCTGAACTGGGTAGGGAAGTATCAGTTCATCTTGAACTTGTGTCTGTATGCTGGTGATCAGTACACAACTGTAATTAATGATATTCACGGTTTTTCTCGATAAATTGTTTAGGACGAACAAAATAGTAATATGGCCAATAAATATGGATTTTAGATTGTTGAGTAGACTGAGAAAATTATATTAAATTCATCTTCAAAGCTAGTAAACAAAAAGATTCAACCTTAGGAAACTCAAATGTCTCGAAAAACTCTGAAAGAAAAGCGAAGGTCGAAAATGGAATGCATTGGCGGCACCCCTCCTTCATTACATCTACCATCAGACTGTCATCACCGATGGAAACGCTTCTTGCTCCTCCATTTTACATCAATGTGATAAATAAGCAATCCTTTCGTACGCACTTCTATTTCTATCGATGTTCTATGACGCACTTTCATGGCAAGCTATTGGGTGTAAACCATTTGATTTATGAAACTGGGGTTTCCCAAGATAAACCACAAAATATCACAAAACTCCTTTGTCGCAAAAATATCACATTCTCGCAAGTCATCCACAGGATTGGCTTCCCAACCAAGGTCAAAACCATCCTTTACGCCAGCTAGAAGAGCAACCTCATCGTGAGGAAGCACACTTCAAACCGCATGGTTTTCATCAGATTCGTGCAGTTTTTAACTCATTCAGAATTCTCGTTCTCAGAACAAAACTTTTCCCCACTTCATCCAAGTTCCTATCAACCAAATTAAGAAAGCAGGGAAAATAAAATTTCTCGATACGGGAATAAATGTATCAACATTTTTAAAAATACATCGATTCTTGCAGGTAAGAAAAGGCAAGGAACCTGAGAAAAAGAAAAGTATCACTTCAGGCATGACAGTAACCAAATTGGAAAAACATATCCCGAAAACTAGCTCCCATTTGATTAAAACCATTAGTAAGCGAAGGCTTCAAAGCACCTAGAATATGATTTTTCAGTCATTATACAAAAATCATTAACTTTTTCCATGGATATTCTCAAAGAGACCAGACTTACCAGAATCAGGATTGTCCGAACACAAGCTGCTTGCCTAGCATGACTTTCACCAGGTAATTGAATAATGATACCTGTGAAGAAAACCTGGATCATATACTAGAACTTGAATAAACAGATGCCGAATACCTTATTGGGTAACCCAACTGCATCCCAGTTGTTTTACATTTTTCATTTTCATTCTCGTTCTAGCAGCATCAGTCCATCTACCAGCAAGAGCATACATGTTAGACAGCAACACATAAGCCGAACTACAACTTGGATCTACCTCAAAAACCTTTTTAGCAACTCGTTCCGCCATTTCCAAGTTACACTGGGCTCTGCATCCACTAAGCAAAGCCAGCCATATAGACAAATTCGGTTCCATAGGCATCTTTTTGGCTAAATCTTCCGCATCATCTAATTTCCCATTTCGACACAGGATATCAACCATGCAAGCATAGTGCTCAAGCTTTGGCTTGATTGCTGAATATTGGGATAGACAGGCAAAGAAGTGTCTTCCCTTCTGCAACATGCCTGAATGGCTACATGCATTAAGCAGCCCAGTGAATGTGATCTCATCTGGTTCCGTTCCTGTTTTTGCCATTTGCGAAAAGAATGCTATTGCCCAGTTGCCACAACCATGTTGTGCACTCCCAACAATAATTGCATTCCATGAAACTATGTTCTTGTCTGAAATTTCCTTGAATGTGAATATCCCATCACTTATATTTCCACACTTTGTGTATAGCACAACAAGAGAATTACCCACATAGCTATCCTTTTCCAGTCCTACCTTGATGGTCGCACCATGAATTATTTTGCCCCAATCAACAGATTCGACTTCACAGCTTGAATTCAAGGCACTGGTGAATGAAGTTTGATTTGGAGAGACTCCTAACCTGATCATCCCACAAAAAACTCTTAATGCATCTTCATGCTTACCATTTACTCCAAATCCGGTCAAAAAAGATGTCCATACTACAACATTGAGATGCAACTTCTCATTAAAAGCCTTAACAAAATCCTCTATTTGTTTGCAATTCGCATAAAGAGTTATCAGCGCAGCAGTAACATAGGCATCAAAAGCATAGCCAAGCTTCAGAAGAAGCCCGTGAATTTGACTACCTAACTGCAAATAACCCATTTTAGCACAAGCTGTTTGGCCACTAGTAAGAGTGCTTGATGTAGGTTGCACCCCGAATCTCATCATTTTCTTTAAAAGCAACAAAGCTTCATCACTTCTCCCCAGCCGATCGAACCCAGAAATCACAGTTGTCCAAGAAATAACATTTCTACTAGGCATCACCCCAAATAACCTCATTGCCTCCTCCACTCTACTATTCTCGAAATATCCATGAATCATCCCATTCCATGCTGCTATATCCTTAGCTGGCATCTTGCAGAACAACTTTTCGGCCTCTTCGACGTTCCCACACTTCCACATTGCATTCATCACCGTAGTCCAAGAAATCACATTTCTTTCGGGCATTTCATCAAAAAGCTTCAAACCCATCTCCGTATTTCCACAATCGACACAACCTTTGATCATATTATTCCACGTGACAACATCTTTAATGGGCATTTTATCAAACATCTCCAACGCTTCATCCAATCTATAATTTTCTACGTACGAAGATATCATCTTTGTAGCTAAACGCACATTGGGTGATGGGATGCCATCGAATAAGTTTCGAGCTTCATCCACTCTTTTATTCTCCAAATGATCAGGAACGATTGAGATATAAGCACCATAGTCTAGAGTACTGAACTCCGAATATTCCACCACTCTAGTGAAAGATTTTGACGAGCACGCGAGAGTGGTGCAAGACTTTTGTAAAAGCTGGAACTTGCTGTAAATAGCTTGAAACTTCGACATCATCGTCCATTATGATACGACGACCACCAAGAACGGCGGAGCAGCATTAGATTATGATGAAAAATAGCAACACTATGCTCGGGGGATCAATGACAGTAAATTAGCAACGGAAAAGCGATACCAACGAACAAATTCATTGCGTTAACTTTGATGGTTTACTATCATAAATATCATATAATAATTTCAAAGAATAGATAATTTTGTGTATATATACTAATTACGATTTCTACTCACTTTGGCTCATTCATTCATTCTGTGACGAACCACTTATCAAAATTATATTTAATTTTAAGATTATTTATTATTTTAAAATTTTAAAAATATAATATAATTTCGAGAATTTTGTTTCATTTTCTTGTAAATAAATTGTCTAATTTTTATTGCCCACTTACGAATGTATCTAATTGTTCGGTTGGAGTTGATATTTTTTTATTATTGATTTGATTTGAGAAAAAAATATCATCAAATATTGGAAATATACTAATACTGTGTTTGGAATATATTGTTTTCGGAATGACATTTAATTTTATCTTATGTGTATTTGAATTGAAATTATATAATTTGACAAAAGATTGATTTGAAATTTACTTTAACTTTATTCACCAAAAAACTTAGGATTTTGAATTCATGAATCCATCATAACTTAGAGCATAAATTTATTAGGAGAAGATTTTTGAAATTATTTTTATAATAAATTTTGATCAAAATATACCACAAAGAGTATGTGTCTTGTGAAACGATCTCACGAATCTTTATCTGTGAGACGAGTCAACACTACCAATATTCATAATAAAAAGTAATACTTTTTCATAGATGGCCCAAATAAGAGATCTATCTCATAAAATACGACACGTGTCACCGTCTCACACAAGTTTTTGACTACCACAAAAATACATATTTCAAAACTTCAGTCATTTCATTGTTTTATTTGACTGTCATTAATTTCACTGACACAACATATTCAAGAGATTAAATTAGGGGTAAATTTGTGTTCAGTACCTAATAGGAATGATGTTGTGCATAGCTCCTTGGAGAGAGAAAAATATTTTCCAAATACCAATACTACCCAATCCTTTATTTGATTTTAATTGATCCCCGTGCTTCGCAAAATGATATCAGAGCGAAAGTTTAATTTATTTCAAACACAGATTTATTATTACTAGTAACTAATTGTATGACAAGGAGAATTTCGAAAAATTATGAATCCGAACTTAGGTTCAAGAAAAATAATTTACAAGATTTATTCCAATATTTTGGAATATACACAAGTTAATCTAACTATTGTTAAATATTAAGAACAGAAAGGGAAGTATCAGCACCCTCAGGTAAACTTTCAGGTAAACTTATGATTCAAACAAATAAGTTTTTTGAGATAGTTCCAGATTCCTCTAAGCTCTCTTCAGTTCTTAAGGAAATTCAGAAGACAGTACAAAATTATGGCAACATGTTATATTTTATACCGCAACGAGTTGAGAAAATCCTTGAAACACAGAAAGAAATTCTTGGAATATTAAAGGATATTCAAACAATAATTCAGAAACTGGAACAACAACCAAGTTCTAGTAGAAGAACTTCAGGAGGTTGGTTTCCACCATCTTTTGGTACTGAACCTTTGTTACATCAACAAGGGAAGCCAGAGTAGTGTCAAATCCTTTGACTGAAAAAGAAAAGATGATCAATCTAATCAAGCATGTCTCAGAAAAGAAATTGATCTGATGACAACTTTAGAAAGGATTGGTTTGAAAGATCTACAAGAGCTTGCGGAATCTTTCGCAAATATCAAAGTAGTAGATCTAAAGATGAACACAGCAGTAGGTGAAACACCACCTGCTATAACATGGTCATCTTCTAAAGAACCACCAAGGGAAAGTGTGAGATCTCAGAATGTAAACATGAGAGAATCTCAATCTGATTTCCATACTGGTGGAGGATCACACCCAGCAGGGACAAGGGCAAGGAGAAATCAAATTACTTTGCACCAAACACCCTATGAGAAAACTGTTTTGGATCCTATACATCCTTACGAGGTTATGCTTAACCTTGATGTATTAGACTTCAAAAACAGAGAAGATCTCATAGATGATTGG